>NW_027211851.1:600000-900000 GCF_036971445.1 Narcine bancroftii
TTCAAAAATACATTATCTTTGGGAGACCATCCTGTTTATGCTTTCCATGATGTGAACACTGTTCTGACAAATGTCACTAAGGTTGTACATCAAATGCCCAAGATCTTGCTCTCTTATCACAGATGCATCTGTCAGTGCTGTGGGAGCAGTGTTCGAACAACGAGTCTGTGGGCAATTGGAATCTCCGGTGTTTTTTTTCAGCCAAGTGGTCACTGGCTCAGGCAAAGTATAGTACATTTGGGCAAGAACTCTTAGCTATCTATCGCGCAGTGAAACATTTCAGTTTTTTTTAATTTATAGTTTTGTATACAGTACAATATAATACCAGAATCGTATCCAAATAATACATTGATCAAAATAGAATAACAAATAAATGGTTGTACTGTCCATAAAAGTGAGAAGAGAAGAAAAGTATAATGAAAAAAAAACAGATCTAGTTTCAAAGCTCCTGTGATAACTATTCCCTCCCAAAATGAAAGGCAGGACATTAAAAAAATATTAGAATTAAACCAACATGATAAGGTTCAACCATTAAGATTAATGAAAAGTCGTGGTGGGGTGGAGAAGTGAATACATTAGATATCCAAACCCATATCTAAATATGGTTTCCATATTTTGAATAATTTATCATACCCAGTTAATATTATACGTCACCTTTGCTAAGGGAATACAATTTTGCATTTCCCCACAATCAATTTTAAGATGGAATTCAGATTTCCATGGAATTGCTATACATCTCCTGGCCACTGTCAATGCAACTTATAAAAATAATTAATTGTTCTTTGAGAAATTGAATTAGGCTTCCAAATCATATACATTTCCCAAAAGTAAATGCTCAGGTGTTGATAGTAAACATTATTATAATTTGTTCCAAAAACTTGCCCACATCTTTCCAAAATGATGTCACCTTGAGACATGACCAGAGAGAATGTATAAACGTACCAATTTCTGTGCCACATCTAAGACATAAATTTGAAAAAATTGCAATAAATTAATTGATATAGCATTAAATATAATTGATGAATAAATTTGTAATTAACTAATCTATCAAAAACATTAATTACTGTCTCAACAAATGTCAGACAAGCAAAAAGGGTCAATTTCAGTTCCCAAATGCAATTCCCATCTTTCTTTTGATTTATTCAAGTCTGGGTTTGGAGATTCCTCTTGAAATAGTAGAAACAATTTTGAAACAAATTTATTTGTAATTCTCTCATAAATCCAAATTTCCAATTCAATATTTCAGCTTTTAATTGGAAGGTCATTCTTACACAATTTGTACAGACCACCAGTCTCTTCTGCATACTGAAAGTAGAAGCACACATCTCTATTTGTGCAGAGAGATTTGGCACTTGGAGTTCATCCGACAATTTTCATCGGACTCACAGCATATCTGAGGAAAAGCGAATGTTGTGGCTGGTGCCCTATCCAGGCGCGCCATTACATCCAACAATTGCCATCGATTTCACTGCCGTGGCTCATGCACGGCACACTGATGCCGATTTCATCAGGTGAAACCAGATCAACTCTGGTCTCCATCTTCAAGATGTGACCCTGGATGAATCGGGTGAAAAGTTGGTCTGTGATGTTTTTTCTCCCAACAGGAAGGACACTGCCGTTTGTGTGGCAGCTATGTGGCAGGAGATTTTCTCTTCACAATCTATCTCTTCCTGGTAGAAGAGCATCAATCAAACTGGTTAAGGAAAATTTTATCTGGTTTCATGTTAAACAGAATGTTGGATTATGGGCAAGGACTCACTTGCTGGTTCAACGCCCTAAAGTCTCCAGGCACATGAAATTCAAGCTGAGGGATTTTGTTGTTTTGGATTCCCATTTCCAGCACGTGCACCTTGTGGCTTGGAAGGTCCACTTCCGCCATCTCAGCAATGTACTTATCTGCTCACGGGTGAGGATAGGACTACCAGATGGCAGGATGTAATTCCTATCATCGGCATCTCTGCAGAGACAATTGCTTGGACTTTTGTGGATCATTGGATTCCATCTTTTGATGTTCTGGACAAACTATTACAACAGATCAAGAGTTTCAGTTCGAGTCAGCATTGGTCCGAGCTCTCACTGATCCTCTGGGCACGACCTGAATTATCGCTAAGCATTTCAGGGACAACAGCTTCTCTGAGCATTGTCATTGACAATCGAAAGCAGGTGGCGATGCATCTACATGGAGCGAATGTTTGCCCATGGTTCTCCTTTGCGTGCCTACTGCTGTTAGGGCAGATCATGGATGTTTAGTGGTAGAGCTTGTCTATGGCTGTATGCTGACCTTGCCAGGTGAGTTTGTGAATCTGAGTCCAGACACAGTGCTCCATGAACAGGTCAGTTATCTTGATTGTCTTCGAGAAAATGATGTGGCAGAGAATGATTCCAACTGAAACGGTATCTTCTTATGAACCAAAGTAGCAACACCTCGAGCTTTCGAATTAAATGAAGATGAAAAACATGTCCGACCCAATCTCTTTTCAATTTCATATGTTCTTTCTCAGACAAATGAGTTTCTTGCAAAAAAGCAAGATCAACCGTCATTTTCTTTATATATGCCAATATTCACTTTCTTTCAATCGGATTATTGTCCTTTAACATTAAAGTTCACAAAATTGAAATGAGCCAAAACTTAATTTCCTCCTGAGATTGACACTTAACACAGCAATTACAATTATATATCTATAAAAAAACCCAAACCCCTCTTTTCAAAGAAGAAAATCCTGTAAAAAAACCTACGAGTATAAGAGTCGGACCCCCCTCTGTGGACCAGGTGCAGCTAATACCACAAGTGGCAGATGACTTTAGAAGTAGTCGAGTCAACCACCACCCCCCAACCGAACATTAAAACCCATCAGTCATCCCAGTGATAACACCCACATTGAGCTTGAGCTTCATCTTCAACATCACTCACCAATTCTGATTCCAACTTCTTTTCCCCATACCCATCCCAATCTTATCCTCGGACATTTTCCCCATTGATTCCTTCAAATCTGGGAAGGAATTCACAAAAGTTAATGCACCATAAGGACTCTCAAAACATTGAGACTGATCTGGCCCATAAAGTAAAGTAAACTTATACCCTTTCTTCCACAGAACTGCTTTGGCCAGATTAATCTCTTTCCGTCACTTAATAATCTCCTGACTTAAATCAGCATCATATAAAACCCTATTGCCTTGATACATCGTAGGGCTTTGATCAAGGCGAGCTTTCTGAACCGCAAGCCGCAAAATCATTTCTCTATCCTGATATCGCAAACATCTTAAAAGAACCGCTCTTTGCATTTGACCCGGAAAAGATTTTCTCCTTAACGCCCTCTGAGCCCGATCTAAAAAAACTCAACTCCCAACATCTCTGGAATCCATTTCCAAAAATAATTTTACAGGATCTGAATCTTCAATATCTTCCAGCAGACCAACTATCTTAATATTATTGCGACAACTTTGATTTTCCAACGAATCAATGTTTTGTAACAAATCTCTCTTCTGGACATCCCAGCCTGTAAATAAATCCTCAGTATGATCCATTCTCTCTGCATAATGGTCCACACGGTCCTTACAGTCAATAAAAACGTCTTCTATCCTCTTAAATTGATCTTGTCCAGTGTCCACTGCTGTTAAACTCTTATTAATATCAACTTCAATAGATGTAATTTCTTCACACATACCAGCCATTTATTTCCATCATACCAGCAAATTGATAATTTAAAGTTTCAAAACCTTAGTTCACAGAAGACATCATATTTTCATTTTGATGGATCAGTTCTGTAGAGGGGCCTTGAAGTCTGGGGAAGGTATCTGGTGAAACAACAGCTTTCATTGGAGAAGGAGATGTTCTTCAAGCCTTAGGCCTCCCTTCATTGAGTCCAACTGCAGCAAGTAGTCATTCTTGCTCTTCTTCTTCTTGAACCTCTGAGTTGTCCTCCTCCACCTCTTCTCTTCCACATCATACCTGGCAGCCGGACTGTAGATCGGATCCGGAATTTCCTGCAAGTGAGAACATCTCCAGATGCTCCGCTGCATACAGGTAGTTCCCTTCCCGGTATCTAGAGCTCACATTCGGGCATTCACCCCCCACTCTCCTTAGTCAAGCCCGGCTCGTGTCGAATTACTTACTTGCACTCCTCCTGGCCCGGCCAAAAATCTTGGCGCCATCTTTCATCTCCGGATGTGCAGAGGTTGCAGACATTTCTTCCAGCTGCTCCCGACTTGCACGTTGAGGATTCAGATCCATGTCTAACTTGTCCTGAAATTCCTTCTGGAAGGTCGTCCTTGCTTCTTCTGCACTTTTCACAGGTTGACAACCTAGGTTTTTTCGAAGTTGCTTGTAATGAAATGGTATTGTATGTACTGACCAGTACAGGCACGGGCTGGCACCCCCCACCCCCGCCTCCTGATGACATCCTCTCCTGGACTCCTCCCTGGACTCCTCCCCTGTGATCCAGGCCTTCACTTTCCTCACTTGAACCCGGGCCTGCAGTCTTGTGTGTAATAAAGCCTATCGTTCCCCTCAGTCTTTGTCTCTGTGATAATTTGGGGCAACTGATCGTGCCCAACACTGTTTTTTTTCCTTTCTTCATTTCCAGAATTCTACAGTAGAAAATTATTGTTCAAAACATTGATAAAGTCAAACAAGACATTACAGTTCGAGTATTGAACAGTTCAGTCAGGGAGAGGTGCCTTCGAACTTCTTTTTCCTACGCCATCTTGCCACACCACCCCCCCCCCCTCAGCTGACTCTTTGAACACCATCCAATCCATGGACTCTAGGCAGACCTGCAGCTGTCTTCCCTCCCGTGACCACCTTCTGGTTGTCCTGATCTCGTAAGGGTTGTGAGCAATTTTAGGCCCCATTTCTAAGAGAGGATGTGATGGCCCAGAGGTGGTTTACAAGAATGATCCTGGGGATGAGAGGAATAATGTTTGAGGAGCATTTGATGGTTCTGGGCCTGGACTCGCCCGAGTTTAGAAGGATGAGGCAGGACCTCATTGAAATCTGATGAATAGTGAAAGGGCTGGATAGCGAGGATTTTGCCAGTAGTGGGAGAGTTTAGGATCAGTGGGCACAAACTCATAATAAAAGGATGTCTGCTTAAAACGGAGATGGAGAAATCTTTTCATCTAGAGCAGTGATTTTCAAACTCCTCCTCCACACCCCCACCCCCTGTATCATATTCCACTAAATCCCTTTGCCAGAAGTGCTCTGTTAGTAAGGAATTACTTAATGAGCTATGTGATTGGGGAAAAAATTTTGAAAACCCCTGTTTTAATCGTATGACATTGACTTGTTCTGTGCGTGGTTTCATAACTCCAGAGGAAATGGGCCAATGACAATTTTTCTCAAGCAAAATATTTCCTTCACAATTGGGTCCACTGCAGTCTTTCTCAGCCTTTTTTCTCATTCATATAACACTTTAAGCAATCTCTTACTCATTTTTCGACTCTCCAATTAATAAAGTCCCAACCTGTTCAACCTTTCCCTGGAGCTCAACTCAGGAAGACCTGGCAGCGTCCGAGTAAATCTTCTCTGCACTCTTTCAATCTTACTAATACCCTTCCTATAGCTAGGTGACCAGAACTGCACACAATACTCCAAATTTGGCCTCACCAACATCTTATACAATCTCACCATAACTTCCCAATTCCTATTTTTAACATTTTAATTAATGAAGGCCAAGATGACAAAAGCTGTCTTTAGAACCTTGTCTTCCTGTGACACCACTTTCATGGAATTATGTAACTGTGTTTTATCTCTTGCTACCAATTTCTATAACTTGCTGTTCAATTTCATATCGTTGGCTTTTGGATTATTTTATTGTGTCCCTTGACCTAGAGAGTTCTGGCAGGGCAAAGGAATTTTGTTTTCTTTTGTCAGGTCAAATTTTGTCACATTGATCCAAAAACAAGTATTTTCACCATTCCTTCATTTCAGATTCTCTGCAGCTGTCGTATTGTACCTCACAGTGACGGCATATTATTTGTCTTGTTTATCCTTTCCCCCTCCATCCAGACAGATGTGTTGATCAATGAGTGGACTCCACTCATCCAGCACCACTGCCATTTCTGCTGGTCAGGCTTTTCATTCCACGTAATCAATTTGTTATTTCCCTCTCTTCTTTTTCTCAGCAAAGAGAATCAGGTTTATTTGATCATCTTTCTGAATCTCAGTGAAAGGTTATCGACCTGAAGGTTTTAACTCCGATTATTTTTCAAGTAGATAACCTGCTGAGTATTTCCAGCATTGAGTTTTTATTTTACTGCCTTGGTGTATTACTGAGTGCTTTGAATGGGAGAAGAAATGTGGTTTGTGTTAAGTAAAGATGTCTAGATTATGGGGTGGATTTAGAAAAATAGACGTAAAAGTGGAGGGTTCATGGAAATAGTTGATACATCTTTTCGATATTTGGAGTCTCCTGCCGGAAAGCGTGGGATACTCACGGGCTTAATTCAAACCCGCTGGCAGCAAACTCTTAATGATGTCCCACCTTGTCCCGTGGAGCCCAGCGCATATAACCATATGACAGTTTACAGCACAGAAACAGGTCATATTGGCACTTCGAGTGTGTGCCAGTTCACGTGAACAACTCCACTAGTTTTCCCCTCCAACACTCTGCCCTTATCCCTCCAACCCCCTCATATCCATCGACACATCCAACTTTCTCTTAAATGACAGAAAGGACCCTGCCGCAATTATCTCTTCTGGAAGATCATTCCATTCTGCCACCACTCTCTCAGTGAAGAAACATCCTCTAACATTCCTCCTAAAGTTTTTCCCCCTTACCCTGAACTCATGCCCTCTTGTTCCAACCTCCCCTGCCCTCAAGGGAAAGAGTCTACTCACGTCCAGTCTATCTATTCCTTTCATAATTTTGAATACATCTATCATAAACCCCTTCATCCGTCTACGTTCCAATGAATAAAGTCGCTGTCTCCTTAATCTTTCTCTGTACTTGAGATGTTGTAAGTCACATAACATTTTTGTAAATCTTTTCTGCACCCTCTCCACCTTATCTACTTCCTTCCTATATTTGGAGACCAGAACTGAAAACAATTCTCCAAACCTGGCCTCACCAATGCGTTAAACAGTTGCTGCATCACTTTCCAGCTATACTCTAGTCTATGATATGATTTCTGAATGCCAGCAGATCATATCTCAGGATAAGATATTGGACCAATGTTTCCTGCATCTTGGAAGAAACACCTTATTGACCAGAGACACAGCTTATCTCATCCATCCATCAGAACATCTGTCAAGCTCATGTCAAATAAATATGTATAGCATGGACTGAGAAAAGGTGTCGAGCAATGGGTTTGCACGAGTACCTCCTGCCAGACTGCCAAGATTCAGTGCCACACTAAGGTACCTCTTCAACATTTCCCGACGGTATGCAGGCAGTTGGAACACGTGCATGTGGACCTGCTTGGACCATTGCCATAATCTCAAAACATGAGATACATTCTAACAGTTGTAGAACATTTCACGTGTTGGCCAGAGGCCGTCCCGTTGCCATCCAGTGACACTGAGACAAGGGCCAGAGCATTCATCGTCAACTGGATTTGGTTTTCCCACATTAATTCAGTCCACAGAACACAATTCACCCTCATTCCCACTGGCAACTGAAGTCCACTTTTAAGGCCCGACTCACTGGTCCCAGTTAGGTTGATGAGTTGCCATGCATTCTTTTGGGAGTGCACACAGCTCCAAAGTAAGATATGTCTGCATTTTCCGCAGAGATGCTTTATGGTCTGGTCCTTACAGTTTCATGGGACATTGATTTCACAACCAATTCTGATCTGAACATCCTTCAGCAGCTTCGACATGGTATCACGATCAGCAAAGCTTTTCCTACCCACTGGCTTGGATCCCCTTAACAGAATGTGCCCCACCACTCCTGGACGCTGATTTTGTTTTTGTGCGCAGACAGGACCCAACAATGCTGTTACAACGACCGTATGAGGACCTTTTCTGCGTGGTGAAGAAGGATGGGTTTGAGTATACTTTGGACATTGGGGGTCATTTGCAGCTGTTTAGTTTGGACAGACACAAGCCTGCCCATGTGGATCCCGCTTCACCCATTCAGTGCCTCCAGCCCAGACGATGAGGGTGTCCACCTAAGGTGCATGCAGCTGGTGTTTTACTTTCTGGCGACGGTTCTGGGGGGTGTAGCAGCTGTGTAGCGGGCCGAGTGGGCAAGTTTCTTTGGCGGGCACATAAAATCGTAAGGCAGACAGCTGGGAACTCATCCATTTAATTGACCACATGCACGTGGTGCTGCGTGCCAAGGAACAGCACGTTGGTCTGTGATTTCTCCTGCCGGAAGGTGCGGGACACTCACAGGGCCCGTGGATCTGCAGCAAACACATAATGATGTCCCACCTTGACCCATGGAGCACAGGACACGTTGTAAATAGAAGAAGCCTGTAAAGACTGAATAAAGCAGTCTTGTGTTGATTAAACTGGTATGTGTGTGTGTGTGTGTGTGTGTTGCTTTAATAGCTCTGTCGAAGTAGCCGCTACATATATAAATATTTGGAGGATTATTGCACTTAGAGGATACTTTTCATCCATCTCACAGCCTGTGGGAAGAAGCTATTCCTCAGCCTGTAAGTCCTGATTTTGATGATGGACGTGGTGAAAGATGCTGTTCACTAGATCAAAATGGTCTTTGTACTATTCCTTGAGCCCGATTTGAACAACACTCCCAGTAAATGTCATCTACAGAAAAAGGGAGACCCCAGTGATCCTCACTACTCTGCATCATTCCTGTCTGATGCTTTACAGCAACTAGACCATCCAATGGTGCAGCCAGACAGTAGACTCAACTGCACTCCTGTAAAATCTCAGGATGAGAACCGTTGGCCTTGACCTCCTCAGCCTCCTTGGGAAATGTAGGCCCTTCCTGACCAATAAGGAGATGTGATTGTTTTGTGTATTAATACGTGTGCTGTATGGATGGGAATTTTATGTGATTGTATTGTCTATTCTTGCTCTTCAATAATTTTTAGTGGATAGAAAAAGCGCAAATCTAAATAGGTCATATGCATTAAATGTAGGCTATTGAGATGTGCAGAACAACAAAGGGATGTAGGAGTGATGGTAAATAGTTCCCTCAAGGCTGATACTCAGGTAGATGGTGTGGTGAAGAAGGCATTTGTAATGTTGGCCTTCATAAATCGGAGTATTGAATTCAAGAGTAGGAAGGTTATGATGAAATTGTACAAGGCATTGGTGAGGCCAAATTTGGAGTACTGTGTCCAGTTTTGGTCACCAAATTATAGGAAAGATATAAACAAAATAGAGAGAGTGCAGAGAAGGTTCACAAGAATGTTGACAGGATTTCAAGGTTTGAGTTACAGGGAAAGGTTGTGCAGTCTGGGGCTTTTTTCTCTGGAGCGTAGAAGATTGAGGGGGGACTTGATAGAGATGTTTAAGATTTTAAAAGGGACAGACAGAGTAAATGTGGATAGGCTTTTTCAATTAAGAGTAGGGGAGATTCAAACTGGAGGGCATGGTTTAAGATTGAAGGGGTAAAATTATAAAGGGAACATGAGGGAAAATTTCTTTACGTAAAGGGTGGTAGGGATGTGGAATGAGCGTCCGGCAAACAGTTGAGGCAGGATCATTGGTTACATTTAAGTATAGACTGGATAGTTACATGGAGAGGAGAGGACTGGAGGGGTATGGACTGGGTGTTGGTCAGTGGGACTAGGAGGGTGGGAATTTGTTATGGCACTAGTTGGGCCGAACTGGCCTGTTCTGTGCTCTAAGTGGTTATATTGTACCTTAGGATGTACAATCATGTACAGATTGTCTTTAAATAGTCATTTGGCCCAGATGTCTATTCAGTCCAAGAATACTTTCGGTTACAGGCTGATTTTGAACAATAACGCAATTGATTCTTAAACAAACATCGTTTTTAATTTTCTTTAAACAAAAAAAAAACAGGATCAAACTTTAACTATCACTATTAACAGTCTTCCATTACCACCATCTAATTTTAAGTGCAGGTCTATTTAATGTGCATAAAGTTCTTTGACACAACTCCAAGTTCACCGGTGTCTATCAATTCTTATACTGTGCACAGAATTCAACATTTATGAATTTGCACCAAGCTCTGGTGCTTAAAAGTAAATGTGTACCCTCCAGTAAGGCTCTTATTGGTTTCAGAGAGGGATTGCTTGCTCATTGGACACACATAAACTGATTCCCTCTGATCAGCCACTTTGGTGTCTTGCCAAAGAAACTTGACCCATCAGGGTTTTCCAAATGATAACCTCTTCTGCAGGTCACCATAGAGTTCCTTTTGTTTCCATTTTTTCAAGTGAAACATCATTTCTATCCAGCTATTTCCTCATATGGACAACAAAGTTTTTCAACATGCTGAACTGAGAACTAACACCTCGTCTTCAAAACAAGATGCCAGCTTGCCATCTCTCTCTCTCTCTCTCTCTCTCTCTCTCTCTCTCTCTCTTTAGAAAAAGCCTATTTGGTCTCTCCTCTCTGCTTGCAAAACCACATGAACTTCTTAGAACAGCAAACTGGAACCAGCCAGATTACTGCACCAGACCCACACTTCTGAGTCCATTCATCTGTTCCTTTAAAAGCAATAATCAATTTACACCTACTTTTGAAATTCTTTAGTAAAACAGTCTCCTTGTTTTGTCTTTGCAAAGGCTCTTGGTGCCTGAATGACTCACTCTCAGCCAAGCTCTTGCATTTTAAATAAGAGCTGTATTGTGCAGTGTATGTGTTTGTTTGTGACCTAAACGACTCCTCCAATCCATCTCTTTCAAAAACATCTCTATATACAATATAAAATATATAATCTGTCACAGGACAGACGCAGCAGAGGAGTTGTGATAAAATCAACGGTGTCCTTGCAAAAATAAAAAGTGGGAAGAGGTATAATCTGGTGAGTAGAATTTGTAATAGTTTGAAACTTGAACCTCTCTCTCTATTTCAGCAGACAATTTACTGTCATGTAATTAAAAAGTGTCATATCACACAAAATTGCTTTTTTCCTGCTGTAAGACAGACAGACTCACCTCTGGCAGAAATTGCCTGAAATGCCTCTTGCACCCACCATCCCCTGCCACCCTGAACCCTGGGACAAGTCACTGAGGGTCTGTGGATTCTCTTTCAATGCTCACAGACCATCCAAGTCATTGGCAATGTGAGCTCCAGTTTTGAACCTCTGACATAATTAGGAACCATTTAGCACTCACTCGTATCCCAGGACTGATACCTGACACCCTTTTAGCCAGTTTAGACCCAGTCTCTAGCATTCCACAGCCTGGTGTGAGTTCCTTGACTGCTATGTCCAGAAGCCCGCAGTCTGTGTGGGTTCCTCTCCTCAAGTCACCAACAGCCTGCCACCTATGTGGGTCTTTCAGTTGCAGAACCCCTCACTGGTCTGCTTCCTTGGTCACTGACCCATGGATTGAATCCTCTGCTTCTGAGATGTTGGTGGGGTGTGGTCTTTCTGTTTTATGGTGCCCTGCACTCGTCCTCCACTTCCACAGAGTTCGCGGTGGTGAGGAAATCTAACAAATCTAAATAAAAGATTTTGAACTTAGAGGAGAATCTCACATGTCTAGAGGGATGGAAAGGGCATTATTACAAATTGAAGCCTAATATTTGAATATTCAGTTGCCAAATTTGCAAAAGCATAGAGTATATATTTCTCAAGCTATATGTAATTCTTTCCAAAGGAATACAACTTTGAATATTTGCATGTCATCTTGGCATCCCTAAAAAAATATATCTATATATATCTGATTTCCAAGTAAATGCAATACATGTCCTCATCACCGCTAACGTTAATTTAACTAATTTAAATTGATATATTAATAGATTTAATTTGGGCCTTGTTCCTTCAATATTTCCTAATAAAATTAAGGTCAGATTCTGCAGAAAAACATATCCTATAACTTGTTCCATTAATATTGTCATTCTCCTGAAAAATATCTTGCATTAGGACAGAGATAAGTTGAATGCAAGAAAGTTGCAACATCTTCAACACACCTAAAACATTGATGTGATAATTCTGATTTTATTCTATTCAATTTCACTGGTGTAAGAAGTAACTGTAGAAGAAAAACTAGTTGTGAATTCCTTCCTCACTGCTGCAGTGTGGAACTCTGGTCAATAGTTCCAGACTGCTGAGTTGAAGTGAATTAATACATCTCCCCTGGATCACATGATCTCTATTGCCAAATCATCTTCCTGTAGAGCTTTTCAAATCCAACAGCCTGAGTCACCTGACTCCAGGGGCAGCTTTCAGATAAAATCCTTTCTGACATCTGCTACATGACTGATGTCAAAACAATTATTCTGAACTAATTTGTATATTACATTGAGATCCTTATATGGATCTGCCCATATTTGCCAATCAATTACAATATTCAGATCCATTTTCCACCTTTGTCTCAACTTATGAACTCCTCATTTTAAAGTTCCTACTTGTAATAAAGAGGACATCATCAAATAATTGTTTTTAACAATTCCTCTTATAAGGAATTTCTATTTCAGTACAACATAGTTGGTCCTAACTTATCCTTCAAATATGCTCTAAGTTGGAAATAGCAAAAAGATTGTGATGAGTTATACGATATTTATTTCTCAATTGCTCAAATGACATTAATTGACCCCTTTCATAACAATCTTCAACATTTATAATCCCCTTATGAAACCAGCTATCCAGAAATTGATGATCCTTTAAAAAAGATACGAGGATTTTGAATCAAAGCCATTCTGGGTGATGTACATCCACTTACACCAATTTCATCATTTATTTTATTCCATATATTAATCAAATGTTTCAACAATTGTGTATCTTTATCACCAACCATTAATTTTGATTCCCACTTGTACATAAATTCTTTTGCTTTTCCCTCTCCTATTTTATTTGATTCTATTTTAACCCTTTCAAAAAAAGAAGCAAGAAATCTCATTTGAGCTGCTCCATAACAATTTTTAAAATGAGGAAGCTGCAGTCCTCTCAATGCAGAATTTGCATTGGGTTACTTGTAACATGGGATTCAATCGGAAATGGGTTCACGTGACATAAAACCACGATGCAGAATGTTTTCTAAGAATGGAATACAAGAGGAGGGTTGACTAGGTCTCCAGCAGGATATAGATCACAAGATATAGGAGCAGAAGTAGACCCGTCGAGTCTGTTCCACCATTCTTCCACTCACCCCCACTCCTCAACTTTCTCCCAATAACCCTTGATTCCTTGTCAATCTCTGCCTTAAATACACCCAATGACGTCACGTGGGTTTCATGACCCACTGACACAATCAATTTGTTCCACATTTGTTTTAAATTGACACCCTTTTATCCTGAAATTATGCTCTCCTGTCCTAGAATCTCCTACCATCGGAAATAATCTTTGCCATATGTACTCTGCCCAGTCCATCTAGCATTTGAAATGCCTCTGAGGTCCCCCTTATCCTTCTGTACTCCAACTAGTACAGTCAAAGAGTCGACAATTGTTCCTCATACACTAACCCTTTCATTCCTGATATCATTCCAGTAAATGATCTCTGACCTTCTCCAACACCAGCACATCTTTTCTCAAATACAGCACCCAAAACTCAAATTCTGATTGAATGGAAAGGCAATTCTCCAACGACACAAACACAACAGTTACATGATATTAAGTCTTGTTGATATTTACCACTCGGGAAGGTTCTTGTTGGTTTTCAGATAGAGGTGTGTTGTTCAGGCAAGCATTAGTGTTTTTGTGACTCAACGTACCAGCATCTGAAGTCCGTTTTCTCTTCAGAAAAGCTTGATAGCTTAAGCATGGAGCAGAGCTGAGCCACGACTTTGCAGATATTTAAGAGAGTGTGTCGGCAGGGTTTGTGCTGGACCAACAATCTCACCAAATGACTCTGCTTGAAATCAAGATTCAAACTATTTTGAGGAATACAACAGGAATTGTTCAACAAGAGCCTGATGTTCCCTGAGGAGTTTTCTTTCAATAGTGGAATTTTTTTTTTAAGCCCGTTAATCTTCCTGATACAGATCTTTGTATTTAACTTTCAGGTTGCTATCTGTTGTTAACTTGGAGGCCTTTAATGGGGTGACTGGGTGGAATCTTTGCTTTAACCAAACAGTTCTCTTGCAATTTTCCAGCTGTAGGATGCGGTGCAGTTGCTTGCAAGTTTAGCAAGTGGGATGATGATGTGAAACTGCAAGTCACAGCGTCATTTTTGTTTTTGAAAATGCCAAGGTGAAAATTTTAACGTTAGTCTTCTTGGTTTGCTTAAGTTTACAGAGGAGATGTTGGGTCAAGCTGAGAAGACAGAGTTGGATGCCCATTTGGCGAATCGGCTGAGCAAAGCAGAAAGCACAAAACGAGGGGCTGAAAAATTTATGAAGCAAACTGAAGTGCCGTTGAACCCAAACCCAGGTAAAGAAATTAATTTGAGCAGCAATACTTAAGAGATCAAACGATTTGGGCTTTTAGTGGTATCCTATTTAAATGAACAAAATCTGATTAGAATAGAAGTTTATCTAATGTTTGGAAGTTGCCACAAAAAAATGGAGCATATAAATTAGATGTTGTAATTAAGATAAATGAACAATACAATGAGCCTGGTGTCACAGCATCTGCTTCAGTCTACAGAACATCACCATTAAACCTGATCCCCACTTTACTCCTGGTGTCAAATTATCTACCTCAACACACCGTAAATCACTGTTAAACTTTCTCCCCCTGTGAACCTGGTGTCACAGTATCTGACACAGTTGTAGAGCTCGTCGAAAGAACCAAAGACTTGTTGATCCAAACCAAGGCTTTTATTAGCAAAAGACCGGAGCTCTTCACAGGTGGCCGACCAGTCCGGAATGATCCGACCTGGCTAGGGACACAACCCTTTGAGGCCCAAACAATAGGTGTGGCTTAGCTCTCAGCCAATCGCTGTAAGCACAGTCTAGATACAGTAACTATATACACTATGTACATTGGTGATAGATCTGTACTATCACAACAGTTCATAGTATATAACTGTTAAACCACACAAATGTAAATCCTACTATAAAATAATGCACCCCTTCTAAGTCTCACAGTATTCGAATCCCCACCTATTTAAAAAATTCCAAAAAAAGAGAGAAAAATCAATCCCAAAACAAGCTACTCAAAAGTAGTAGCCCCCTAAAAATTTGGGTGTGGTAAAGTCCACAAGTGGCAGGTGACTAAAGGACTCAGTGTCACCCACCCCCAGTCAGACTTTCACAAAGTACTGAAACAAAAACATTCAACCCAGTGATTCCAGTCCCACTGATTGTTCCGGATCTTCAATATCGAGAAGACTTTGTGTCAATTCAACTTTTTTCCCATTCTTTCCATATTTTCCAATCTTCCCATTTCCATTCCCATTGACCTTTCCCTTTGGTGACAATGGTGACGATCGCCCACTTCCTCATACATCTGGCAATGAATTAGCAAATATTAAAGCATCGTGGTCATTCTCAAAAAACTGAGATTGAAAATTCCCATAAAAATCTTTCAATACTGCCGCATAATGAAAAGCAAATTTATATCCCTTTCGCCACAATACTTCTTAGGCTGAATTAAATTCTCGGTCTCTTCTGATAATTTCTTGACTCAGATCTGCATTAAAAAAAACCCTATTATTTTGAACCATCAGTGGATCCTGATTTTGCCGTGTTTTCTGCACCACCAATCGGAGGATCATCTCTCTGTCTTGATATTTAAAAGAGCGAATCAAAACTGCTCGTGGTAATTCACCTGGAAACGGTTTCTTCCTTAACGCTCTGTTTGCTCGATCTAATTCCAGTCCATCTGGAATAAATTACCTGCCCTACACTTCTGGGATCCATTTCTTCAAAACCTACATCGGATCCGAACCTTGCATATCTTCCGGAAGACCTACTATCTTAACATTATTTCTACGACATTGGTTTTCTAATGAGCCAAACTTCTTCAATAATTCCTTCTTCTGAATCCCCCAATCTACAAAAGGATCTTCCACTATTTCCATTTTTTCTCTATTATGCTCCATTTGACTCTTGCATTCAAGAAAGCCTCCTCAATCTTTTTAAAATGATCTTGCACAGTATCCACTGATCGTGTCCATCTCGTAACATCACTCTTAACTACATTAATATTTTGCTTCATAAAAGTTATTTCTTCACACACAGTGTTCATTTTAGTTTTCATTTCTGAAAATCCTTGAGTCATCTGATGAGTCATCTGCATTGATATATTTGCCATATCTTCCATGAGCTGAGCAATCCCTTCCCGAATTGGAAACACAGAATCCAGTCCAGGATCCATCTCCTCCATTTGAGTCTGACCTTCTTTTGCCGCAGTCCCCAGTTCTTGAAATTCTAATGAAATTGAGCATCTTCTTCCTCCATAGCAATAGGGCCTCTTCCGGTGCTGCTGTGGGTCTGGACACCCGACAACAGTGTGCCGACCTCGTCAGTTCACCGTCGATCAGGCTCCCCCACAGCCCACACCTTCTCCAAAGGTTTGTGGACCCTCGACACACTGTGCATGCCCAGTAGGGCCACCGACTACGCATTGCGTCTTCTGATGCTACACTGTACCTCTCCTGACCACCAGGCAATGCTGCATGCTTATGTGCCTGTCCTCGCTCAGCTGGCCCGCCCTCACGCCTGTGTTCATGAGTGCACGAGTCAAAACCGCTGAACTCATCGCTGAGCTGGTGCCATCTTGCGATAGCGCAAGTGGTGCCGACGAAATACTTCGCCGGGCAGGAATCCTCTGAGGCTTGGAGACGCCAGTCAACGACTCCGTTGCTTCAAGTTGAACTCGGCCATAATTCTTCAACACTTTTGTAAGGTAATTTCTTCTGGAACTGAGTTTTCGATTTTTTCACATTTGTAGCTATTTTGATCCTCCACAATTCCAAAGTCTATAAACAGTATTTTTAATCACTTTTACAACTTTTAAAATCGAGCATTTAATAGTCTAACTGGGGAAGGGTGGAACCACACGTCTACCCTCTGCACCATCTTGTCACAGTATCTGACACAGTTTATAGTAAATCACTGTTAAACCTTCACATTACTGTGAATGCTGTCTCTCAGTTTCTGCCTCAATCTACCGTTCATCAACATTAAACCTTCTCCCCCTGTTAACTTCGTGTTAAAGTATCAGCCTAAGTTTACCACACATCATCATTAAACCTTCTCCCCATTGGGAGACCGGTTTTACTGTATCTGCCACAGTTTATCGTACATCACTATTATACCTTCTCACTACTGTGAACTCGGTGTTACAGAGCCTGCCACTCTACCGCACATCACCAGTAAACCTTCTCCTCAATGTGAGCCTGGTGGTACTGTATCTGCCACAGTTTAGTGTACATCATCATTAAAAATTCTCCCCAATATGAAGCCGGTGTCACTTTATTTGCCAAAGGTTATCGTACAACTCTGTTCAACATTTTCCCCACTATGAACCCGGTGTCACATTAACTGCCTCAGTTTCCCATACAACACCAATAAAGCTTTTTTTCCCCACTCTGAGCCCAGTATCAATGTATCTACGTAGTCTCCTGTACATCACCATTAACCTCCACCCACAGTGAACAAGATTTCACAGTATCTGCCTCAGTTTATTATACATCATTTTAAAACCTTCTTACTACTGTAAACCTGGAGTCACAGATTCTGCTTTATTCTACCATACTTCTCTGTTAAACCTTCTCAGTACTGTGAACACAGTGTCTCAGTATCTGCCAAGGTCGTCGATTGTACATCTCCGTTAAATATTCTCCCAACTGTGAACCTGGGGTCATAGTGTCTGATACAATTTATCGTACATTACTGTTAAACCCGCCAGATAAGCTCCAGATAACGAAAGAGGAGTTCTCGCATCTGCAGGAACTGGGGATCATTCGTCGCTCTGACAGCCCTGGGGCTCACCGCTCCACCTGGTCCCAAAAGCCTCCGATGGCTGGCACCCCTGCGGAGATTATCGACGGCTTAATGATATGACAGTATCTGACCGTTACCCCATCCCTCACATTCAGGACTTTATGGCCAATCTGCATGATATGAGAGTATTCTCCAAGGTCAATCTGGTGTGCGTGTATCATCAAATCCCATTGCACCCCGAGGACATCCCCAAAACGGCCATCATCACACCCTTCGGTTTGTTCGAATTTTTATGCATGCCTTTCAGGCTCAAGAACACCGCCCAGACATAATGCAGCTCATGGATACGGTGCGCAGGGATTTGAATTTTGTGTTCATTTATCTGGATGACATTCTTGTCGCCAGCAGAGACTGGGCACAACACAAGTCTCACCTGCACACCCTCTTCTCCCGACTGGCTGAATTCAGCCTAATGATCAGCCCGGCCAAATACCAGTTTTGTGCAGAAGAAAATTTGGATGGGATGAAACTAATCCAGAATCCATCGTACAAGATTGGAAAAATTAGATTGAGCGTCTTCAAATACTTGGAAGTTTTGACGTCAACAGACTTTGGAGTGGCCACATTTGCTCAGTTACACCATTTTTCTGATGTAAGTGAAGGTGGTTTTGATCCTGTCAGTTACTGAGTCCTGTGAAATAACCAAGTGCGAGTAGATGGTGGATTTGTAATGGGAAAAGCCAGAGTGGCTCCATTAAAGTCAGTCACCAGACCTTGAATGGAATTGACTGATGCTACTATGGTGAGCAAAATGGACGCTATGTTAAGAAGAGAATTCCAGATGGAGTTAGCAGATCCTGTGTTTTGGACTGATAGAACATCAGTGCTTAAATATATTAATAATGAAATCATGAGGTTTCATCTCTTTGTGATTAACAGAGAGAATGAAAACCTGGACAACAACAAATGGCAGATTTACCACAGGACAGAGTTTCACCTGATGAATTCCCATTTACATCCGTGGAAGTTGATTATTTTGGTCCTTTGCAAGTAAAGTGAGGACGAAGTGTTGAAAAACGATATGGAGTTATTTTCACTTGTTTGACTATGAGAGCAATTCATATTGAAGCAGCGTCATTGCTTGATACAGACTCTTTTATTAATGTTCTTGGGCGTTTTATTCCTAGACATGGTCAAGTAAAAGAATTATGTTCTGATAATGGATCTATCTTTAAAGGAGCTGAGCAAGAATTATGAAAAGTTATTCAAAATGGGAATCAACATCAAATTTCTGATGCATTACTTCACAAAGAAGTTAATTGGATATTGAATCTACCCATAGTTATGGGTGTGGTACGGGTAAGGGTTAGTTGGTTGTGGAGAACGTTTACAAAGGTCTGTACTGGGCAGTACTGGGCAGCAATGCTTAATGTTGTAATGGATGCGGAAGCTCTGGGAAGGGGTAAGGGAGGGACTGGCCAGGAAGTCTGCAGATGCTGGGGCCGAGGGCAATGCACAAACATGCTGGGGAAACTCATGGATAGTTTTGTGAGGAGCAGGTCCTGCATCACGAGTCAAATTGAGTATTTCGAGGAGGTGTCAAAGGAAATAGATGAAGGTAAAGGTCTGTATGTGCTGCACGTGGATTTTAGTAAGGTGCTTGACAAGGTCGTCACGGTAGCCTCATTCAGAACGTCGGGAGGCATGGGATCCATGGAGCCTTGGCTGTGTGGATTCAGAATTCGCTTATCTGCAGTAAACAGAGGGTAGTAGTAGATGGAACAATGACTAGTGGCTCTCCAAAGGGATCTGCTCTGGGACCCCTGCTCTTTGTGATTTTTATGAATGATGATGGGAGTGGAAGGGTGGGTACGTCAGGGGATGACACAGAGGTAGAGATGTTGTAGACAGTGAAGAAATAGATCTAATTCCCTCTTAAATATATTTAATGAACCTGCCTCTTCTGCCCTCTGTGGCAATGAATTCCACAGATTCACCACCCTCTGGGTAAAGAAATTCCTCCTCATCTCGGTCCTAAATGGTTTGCTTATTATCCTCAAACCATGGCCCTGGGTTCTGGATTTTCCCACCATTGGAAACATCCCATCTCCATCCATTCTGTCCAGCCCTGCCAGAATTTTATATGTCTCTATGAGATTCCCTCTCAATCTTCTAAACTCCAGTGAGAACAATCCCAATTTGCGCAATCTTTCCTCATAAGTCATTCCTGCCATTCCAGGTATCAGCCTGGTGAATCCCCTCTGCACTCCCTCCATTGCAAGAATGGAGGGTTATGAAGGAGGAAGGGTCTAGTTTTTATTTTGCTTGGAATTGATAGGTAAGCACAACATCGAGGTCCGAAGGGCATAACTGTTCGACGTTAACCTGCTGGTCTTTTAGCACATGGAGATGTGGGAGAGGGAACGCTGCCCACCGGCCTATTCCAGGTTGCTGAGAGATGCACTGAGGCTTGGCGCAGCCAACGTGAGGGCGCTGTGGGTAAGGACTCTAATCCTCCGGATCTTGAGGGGCGGAGACTAAGGGGAACCCCTTCAACCACAGAGTGCAGGGAGTAACCACAAGTTGTCAAAGTGGTGTAATGATGCTAAAGAGAGAACATGAGCAGTGAAGGGAATATAGGCATGCAACACGAGGATGAGAAAAGACATGGAACAGTTATCCTCTTGGTCAATAATTTTAGAATAAAGTTAATTTTGGGGTGAAAAAGAGAAAAGCCCGAACTCAGTCAACTTTGTTTCATGAGATACATTCTCCAATCCAGGAAAGCTCCTCTATACCCGTTCAAATTTAACCCGAGGAAACTGTGTTCATGGTGGAAACCTCTGCAAACACACAACCGGACCTACGCACAGAGAGACAAATGATACACGTGCAGTCCCTCCCAAAAAAGAAATAAATTCTGTTGAATCAATAGCAGAGTCTTGGAGTCTTTGTCTGAGCCGGTCATCCATCATTCTCCATTCTCACTGCTCGCAGGAAGAATCTGTTTCTGGGCCTGGTGCTACTGGCTCCGATATTCCTCGACCTCTTTCCTGACGAGAAGAGCTGCCAAATGCTGTGGGCAGGTGGAAGGGATCCTCGACGATGTTGACAATGAACCCGGTTTATACCATTGATATTTGGGGTGGGTGGGTTGGGGGGTGAGAGTCCCCATGATCCTATCTGCCACTTGTGGTCCTGCCGATAATTTTAAAAAAATATTTATATACTTAAAACCACAACAAATTCACACAATTAATAATAATGCTCATCTAATGTGTGGCATCTATAAAAGAAAGAATAAAGAAACCACCTCCCACCTTCATCCCCAATATCCTAACCTCTCCCCTTCTCGCCTCAACAGAAGTGTCTGTTAATTTAAAGTTTCATTGAATAAACGGAGGCCTTCAGGTGAAAGGGAGTGTCAGGGTTTCATGTAAATATCCACACCCACCCTTGGTAAATATGGGCTCCATATTCTTCTGACATATCGAGTTGGAGTGGCCTGTTAACCGAGACACGAGTCACTACACTAGAGAGCCGACAAACACGCTGACAGCGCAGACCCCGTTGGGGCCAATGCCCTTCATCCCAGGGGATGACCCACATCGTTTGAATCAATGAGCAACGGGAGGATCGCCTTCCAACCGGAGGCTGGAGCTGCCTGTTCAAGCAACTTATCTTCCACTTCCACTTCTTGGGTGCATGTCATTCTTTCCAGACTTCGCGGGAGCGCGCCTGCTACAGTGGTGACCTCAGCAGGACCCAGCCCTTCAATTGGATGTGAAGATCACGGTCCAGGTGGCTCTTCAGATGGTTTGGTTGAAGCTGTCAACGTTCTGGATGTCGCAGCCACACGTGGGGTTCAAACAGGCCAAGGACCAGTTCCACCTCCAAGAGATCACCGCTGATGACATCCATTACTCCTCCATGATGTTCTTGCTCATCAGGACATGGCAGCAAGGCTCATCGACTTCCGACATCAGCCTCCCGAGCAAGGCAAATAGGATGCCCTCAAGGAGCTCTTTACCCGCACCTTCAGGCCACGCCTTTATCCTCCACCTCATTCTGTTCCTGCTCTCACTGTCGCATGGCCCAGACAGTCATCCTAACATGACTCCCTTCATGCTATTTCTTTTCAGCTCTCACCAAACGCCCTGGACCCACTTTTCAGGAACTCTTCCCTCTTCCTCCCTATGTCATTGGTATCTCCATGTACCGCAACCTCTGGCCCACTTTAGGATGTCTTGGACACCAGCAGCAACACCCCAGACACTGGCACCAGGGAGGCACCACCTGGAAAAGGTCCAGGGTCCTAGTCCAACAGTCCTTTTCCTGAGAATCCAGGCAGCAGAGAAATATCAATGGTTGCTCAAAGCAAAATCCTCATTGCGGTGCCCACCAACAAGTTGAGGCACAAAGGTTTGTGGGTCTTTTGGGTTACTGGTGCCAACATATTCCCCATTTCACCCTGCCCCTCCATCTACTGTACAATGTTGCCCAGAAAAAAAAACTCTCCGCTTCATTGATGACCTGAACAACAAATGGCTTCTTAAATGGCAAAACACGCTGTTGAACACCACTGCCACTGACCACAAGCACCCCCCAACCCCTCAAAACTGGAAGACCCTTTGAATGACTTGTCTCTGCAATGAACACAATGGTCTAGTGGAGCCTCGAGCAAAAGAGGCAAGGTCGCCGAGTCCCACACAGCTTCTGGTTCAATTCCCTCCTGGAAGCTACCTCCCGCGACTCCCCATCTGAGTGTCAGATGCTTGCCTGCTCACCACAGAGAACCAGATGGCAGCAGAGACAGTCACACTCCAGCCACACCTCCCCAACATGTGATGGGTTAAATCTGCGGATGCCACTCACAGCGGACCGAAGAAGTGGTACATGGCAGACCGCACAGAGGCCGGGATCGAAGGGCTGAGCCACTTGCAAGAACAAATCATGTCCTGCCCGAAAGTGACAGCCTCCCACCTAAATGACCCCGAGAAGAGCTTGGCACCATGGCCTGGGGCAAACCGTTCAACACCCTCGATGCTGGACAGCAGGGAAAAAGCTTGGTTTACTGACGGCTCCGGCTGGTGGAGGTGCGAAAAACAACGGTGTAAAGTGGGAGCGCTCCAGCCCATCACAGATAAAGTACTGACACAAGAGGGTGAGGTGGAGGGGAGAGCCAACTGTCCAAGCTGGCAGCTGTGGCACTGATCCGAAAAGGGACAACCAGGCGGGCCCAGGAGCCTCTTTTCCGATTAGTGCCACAGGATTTCTGGGCTGTGCCAAACAGCACGTCAGTGTGGATGGGTCGGCGTCAGGAGACAGGGAGGCAGATCCATGGCTGCCTGCTCTGAGGACAACAGCACTGGCAGATCTTCTGAGAGGTGGAACAACAAAAGAATAGTCAGGGTCCACCATGTGGATGGACACACCTCCAGGAAAACCGCTGAAGCTGACGCAATGCCACTGTGGACTGAGCTGCTCAAATATGCTCTGCCACTATTTTCCCCAAGCAGAAAGACCCCGGAGCCTTGGCAGCATTGGTGCATCATAAATGTGGGCATATGGGGGCACTATGATGGACAGAGGATTTGGGGGTCTCATGATGTTGCAAGAACTGTGATGGCCAAATGCCCTATTTGTCAGCAATTAAAACCAAGGGCCGCATTCGCTGGGGTTCGGGAGCTGGCCAAGTCTGATAAATTGACCATATCAGGCCTCTCCCCTGCCAAAATAAAAAGTGATATGTTCTCACGATGGTCAGCACATACTCGGATGTCCTGCCAGTGGGCCGACCAAGCACCATTTTAGCGTGCTCCATATGTGGAATACCCTATCGGATAACGTCCGACCAGCAATGGGTGGTGATGCCAAGTATTTGGGGCCACCTGCATATCCCCTAGCACCCACAGGCATCCAAGATCAATGAGTGAATGAATGACCTGTTCAAGGTATCATATGTGACAAGTTGATTGTCAAGTCTTCTATCCACGAGTGGTTGCAAGTGTATCGATTAATCCAGCGAGTTTATGTCTGTGTGTGTCTTTTACTCCTCATGCGACTTCACTACATGTGTCAATAAAAGACAACTGTGTTCAAATTCGCCACCCTTGGGAACCCTCGAATCAGTTTAACACACATAATAATTGGTGCAGTGAGCAGGGTCCTTCGAGTTCCGACTGAACACAGCTGCAGTGGAGATGCTTTGGAATTGGGGCAGGAAATCGAGTGCAGGCAGGGAGAACAAGATCTGCGGGTGGACTGACGAGAGTGCAGGGTTGGGGAGCTTGGCAAGCATGCTGGCGGACCACGGCAAACTGGTAGACTGGTCCAAGCTCCTGGATCCACATCTTGAGAAAATAGGTCACCACGTGTGGTCCCAGTTCAAGAAGTCGGGGTTCCCAAAATCTAAGGGGAATCAGAGGGTGCCTTTTGGCTGCCAGTGTTTCTCCTGAGAATGAAATGTGAGGACATAGAAAGGAAAGATTTGGAGAGGGCCCAGGAAAATAAGGAGATAAAGGTGGTCCAGCAGCGCTGCTGTGCACTGCAGGAGCCAGCACAGACTCCCCCAACCTGAGCCACTAATGTCGAGATGAGAGGGACAGAGGTAGCCAACAGGCATGCCGATCAATGTCTGACTCCTCCCCCACACTCCCAGTGAGTGAGTTTGTACTGGCCATGGAGCGATTAGCCGAGGCCATTTGCCAGGATTCAGGCATTAAAGGTTTCAGAACAGGCCAGGAAGAGCATGAAATCAATTTATTTGCAGAAGTTGTTCTGATATATCTGACAGACCCAACACACTCATTGCCCAAGTTGTGCTCCACGCTGGAGCTCTATGGGGAGATCTCTGGGTATAAGTTCTTTTGGGATATGTGCAAAATCATGTCACTTAGGAAGGGGGATTAGAGCCAATGTCAAGAAAATAGTCAACAAATGTGGCGGCAAAATGGGATCAAATATCTAGGAGTTAGAATAGATAACAACGAGTAATTTAGACCAGCTGAATTATTCTCCCCTTGCTTGGGGAAATTGAGGAGGATTTAAATGGTTGGATGTCCCTGCCCATTACACTAGGGGTGTCACAGAGAGGGGAGGTGTCACAGAGGGGGGAGATGATGACACAGAGGGGGTGATGATGTCACTGCATGGGGCAGCCATAGCTGAGTCGTGCCATGGCACAGCAACACGAGAAAGATGCATCTCCTGGAAGGGGATTCTGGCCCGCATGTCGGAGTAGAACACTGTCTCATCCCAGGGACCCTCTGATCAACAGGGTTGTGTTTGAAAGCACCCTGCACCCATGGGTGAGATAAAGAGCCTGTTACATGCTCCCCTACTGGGACAGAGACTCCTCTGGCACGATCCTTTACCCAGTGTGGGCGGAGAGAATGGAGGCTACATTTAATCCCCTCTCCCCATCCTGAGTGCAGGGCACTTTATGAGGCAGCTGGAGGGGACTGGGGAGGGGAGAACAATGGCATGTGAGGGGATACAGGGATGGGGTCTGTAGGACAGGAGGGGAGAACAAAGGAACGGGGTAGCACCACAGGCTAATGTCAAGGGAGATTGGATCAGAGGTAGGGGACATAGGGTTGAGCTGGGGGGATGGGGTGCGAGGGGACGGAAGGCACTGGGGAAACCATGGGGGTGGTGATGGGTGGTGGATGAGAGTGTGGTAGAGGAATCGGGGCAGGGGAGAGTGTGAGGTGTCTGAGGGAGAAGAGAAGTTGCGAGGGGGATGGAAAGTAGACCTTTCAACAGAAATGGGACAGAGCTCCCCCTCCACCTGGAATGGGATCTGTCCACTGAAAGACACGACCGCTCCTCCACCCGCCACCCCCCCCCCGTGGTTACAAGATCCCTTCCACCCTTGCATACACCCCCACACACCCCCAACCGGGATAGGATTCTTTCCCCCAGTGGACCTGGATCAAGGTGCTAGAAAGTGTTTCTGCTGCGGCGGACCCAACAGAGTTGAGCGGTGAAGAGTGGGGCTCTCTCCGCACCACCTGCTCCCTCAGGCGACGAGGTCTCGCTTGCATCATGGAAGATCACGGTGTTGCTGAGCTTCTGGGAATGTGGAGGGCTTCTGCTAAACCCATGGTAGGGTTCAGAGTGGTTCATCTCCCCTGGACGTGCTGAAGGTCAAGGATGACCCGATCCTCTCATGGAGGGAGGGTTGTAGACAAAGTGAACGGCTGCAGAACTGGCCTCAGTCTGAGGAGAGTGATCATAGAAGGACCTGGGGTGGCAATATTTCTACTGAGAGGAGCTGGAACGAACCACCAGAGGATCAATTCTGACATTTAGGTGACCCTTGGAAGGGAGTTAGAGGGAGGGGTAGGGACTAACTTGGACAGCAAGGCTGGGTTGGGATAAATGACCTGTTGTGTACCCTCTGGGTGTGTAAATGCTGCTGCTTCTGCCCCAGAGGACATGGCAATAAGGTCACAACAGAGGTGGCCACACCGTGTCATGGACCCAACGTCCCCAAGGTGGTGTCCTGCACAGATGTTAAAATCATCGACAATGGATCTTTCGGTGTGGTGTACCAGGCAAGGCTGGTGGACTCCGGAGAGATGATTGCCATCAAGAAGATCTTGCAAGACAAGAGATTCAAGGTGAGGGGGAGGAGCAGTTGTGTGGAAATGAAAAACCCTGATATTTAAATTTAGGGCCTACAGCACGTTCACAGGCCCTTGCGACACATGAGCCCGTTTCACACAATTACACACAATTGACAAACACCCCAAACACATTTTTGAAGGGTGGGTGGAAAGAGGAGCATCTGACAGAGACCAAAGCAGCCATGGGGTTTGGAAACAGAGAAAGTCACACAAACCCACAACAGCAGCCCCCCTCCCCACACACAACCCCCCACCCCACACACACACACACACTCACACACACACACACACACACACTCACCTGGCAAATATCAAAGATTTTCTGCAAATTCATTGTTTAGTAGAAGCTGGGAAAACAATCATAAAAACTGAAATGATACTTCATTGAACCCCCTGACGAGTCCCCACTCCAGCGACACGAAAAGTGCCCCCCCATTGACTCTCGAAAAGTCCCCCACTTCGGCCTCCCTTGGAGTTCCCCACCTCTGACCTCTTGACTAATCTCCTCCCCGCCTCCCCCCTCAACTTGGACAAGTTGCCCCTCAGGGCCCCGACCCATCGCCCAGCCTTGCTGATGTTCTTCTCTCGCCATAGAACCGCAAACTGCAGATCGTGCGAAAGTTGGATCACACCATCATTGTCCCTCTTCTCAACTTCTCCTCTGTAGTCAAGGTAAGATCCACCTGCACCCACCCCACCCTCACTCTGATGCATATCATTTGCTGCTACCTTCCCCATTCCTTCAATCGATCAGTCTCGCTGCAGCCTCTCTGTTGCCTCCATCCTGCCCCTCTGACCAGTGCTGACTCTTTGACGTTGGCTGCCCTGCTCCTCACCCATTAACTCATGACCTCTTGCCATTTCAACTCCAGACAGCAGCAGCCAAGACCACAAGACAAGGTCGCCAAATTCGGCCACTCAGCCCCTCCAGTCTGTTTCCCCAATTCATTTCACGAATGTACTTTCCCCCAAAACTCACTTTTGGCACCTTTTGGTGCGCTTCCAAATCAACGCCTGCTCTGAATCGTCCCAACAACTCAGCCTCCACATGTTCGACCCCAGCCAACACCCGGCTGCAAACATTTCTCATCTCGAAACGTCAATGGTTTTTCTCCCCCGGTGAATCCTTGCCTCACGAGGGAGGGCGGTCAGAGCTGCACATTTTGTGCAGTCTCACCAGAAGCCGAATGATGGGGCAGCGGACGGGTCCACTACGGCCTGTTGACGCTCTGCTCGCTGAGCCGTTGGATTCATGCCATGTTGTGTTGAGCAGTGGGGGCATCAGGCCTACAGAGAGCAGGAGGGGCTGGCACTCCTGTTGGGAGAGGCACGGGGTTTTGGAGGGTAAATCCAGCTGACATGTTTGTATTGTGTCCAAGAGGAAGAGCAGGTTTATTTGAATCTGGGTATGGACTATGTTCCCGAGACGGTTCACTGCATGGTCCAGCACTTCAACAAGGCCAAGCAGCCCATTCCCATGATCTACATCAAGGTGGTTGTGGGTCTGGGTGGTCAAGTTGTCCACTGGGGCAAGCTTGGATGGTGGGGATGGAGGATATGAAGGAGTTTACTGGCTGAGTCTCGCTGGGGACTGGATATCGATGAAGGGTGCATGAGGGTCTCAATGGGTATTGGTGAGGAGAGAAAGGGTAGTGAGGGGAGAGGGGTGGAGAGGATGATGAGGATGGATGTTGATTGGCAGGGAGGGGCCCTTCACCCACCTCCCCTTACCCTCAGGATATAGACCCGGCCAGTGTGGAGGCAGAGTGGGTCATGTTATATCGTTGTGTTGCCAGATGTTCATGTACCAGCTGTAGCAGAGCATGGCCTACTTCCATCCTCAGGGGGTTTTCCATTGAAACATCAAGCCCCAGAAGATGCTGGTAGATCCCGAGATGGCCTTCTTAATGCTCCTTTATTTCGGCAGGTAGATCCACCCATGTCTGTCCGTTCACCACCTCAACGCGGTCCTGATCCCTCTCCACAACACGGCCTTGTCCCCTCCCCACCAGCTCTCACCCCTCCCCCACCAGCTCTCTCCCCTCCTCCCTCTCCCAACTTGCCCCTTCCACAGCTTAATAACTTATTCTAAATAAGATTGTGGGGGGCTTAGATGGAATGAACAGCCAGAAACCTTTCCTAAAGTGTCAGGTGCAAATCTCAGAGAGCATCCGCTTCAGGTGAGGGGAGATTTTTTTTATGCAGAGAGTTGTGAGAGCTTTGAATGCGTCACCGGAGAAAGTGGTAGCGGTTGGTAGAATAGGTACATATAAAAGTCTCTGAGACGAGCATGTGGATGTAAGGGAACAGAATTTTTACATGATAGAGAATTTGGGGATATGGCGAGAAGGCAGGGTAGGTCGAGTTTGGTCATAAATTAGATCAGCCATGATCGTATTGAATGGCGGAGCAGGCTCGATAGGCCATTTTTGTCCTATTCCTGTTCCCACTTCCTATGTTCCTATGGGTGTGGTACAGGTAAAGGTTGTGGAGAACATTTACAAAGGTCAGTACAGCCTTTATGGGCCTAAGGGCCTGTACTGGGCAGCAATGCTTGATGTTCTAATGGATGCGGAAGCTCTGGGAAGGGGTAAGGGAGGGACTCGCCAGGAAGTCTGCAGATTCTGGGGCCGAGGGCAATGCCCAAACATGCAGGGGAAACTCATGGATAGTTTAGTGAGGAGCAGGTCCTGCTTCACGAGTCAAATTGAGTTTTTCGAGGAGGTGTCAAAGGAAATAGATGAAGGTCAAGGTCTGTATGTGCTGCACGAGGATTTTAGTAAGGTGCTTGACAAGGTCCCCACGGTGGCCTCATTCAGAATGTCCGGAGGCATGGGATCCATGGAGCCTTGGCTGTGTGGATTCAGAATTGGCTTGTCTGCAGAAAACAGAGGGTAGTAGTAGATGGAACAATGACTAGTGGCGCTCCAAAGGGATCTGCTCTGGGACCCCTGCTCTTTGTGATTTTTATGAATGATGATGGGAGTGGAAGGGTGGGTACGTCAGGGGATCACACAGAGGTAGAGATGTTGTAGACAGTGTAGAAGATTGTCATAGGTCATCCAGTTTGCAGAGAAGTGACAGATGGAGTTCAATCCTGTAAATCAGATGTACTTAAATAAGCAACCGGTCCAGGTTTATTTCCAGAGTAATTTTCAAGGGCACGCATAACAGTTATTCCAAAGAAGGTTGGAGCCCCATTAAAAGTAGCTTCATATAGACCAATATCTTCATTGAATGCGGATTACAAGAATGTGTGGGCAGAGCACTTGGTTAATGGCAGGATTATGAACAGTGTGCAGGACAGAGAAATATTTAGATCCTGCTCCATATATCACTCAAGGTTGCTGTGCAAATTGAGAGGGAGTTTAAGATGGTGTATTGTGTGCTGGCCTTCAGGAGTCAGGGGATTGAGTTCAAAAACCGAGAGGTATCGTTGCAGATGTATAAAATTCTCGTCAGACCACACTTGGAATATTGTGTGCATTCCTAGGGCGAGAATACCAGAGGACGTCTAAATAAGGTGAGCTGAGGGAAATTTAGGCAAGACGTGAGGGGTACATTTTATTCACACAGAATGTAGTGGGTGGCTGGAATGCATTGTCGGGGTAGTAGCGGAGGCTTGTCCAAAAAAGGCATGAAAAGGATTTTAATATGGACAGGAATTCAAGAAAAATGGAGAGTACTGGTGTGAGGGAGGGGAGGGTTCAGGGGTAGGGGGGATGATGGGGGAAGTGTTGGGACCCTCCAAAGTCAATGTGTTCAGGCCTCAGAGACAGTATCTCTATCACTCGTATTTCTCTTCCCAGGAGAAGGAGCGATCTCAGAGACGAGACACGAGTCCAGAAGAACCTCGCATCCCAGCTGAACAGAGGACGGACAACATCATGATGGCCTGAACCCCTCCCCGTCGTATCCCTCTGGCCCTGCCAACCCCATTCCCTGCCTCTTCCATGTCCCTTCACCCACTTCCCCTCTTCTCCTCTACCCCTCCTCCATCCCAACCCCCTCCCGCTCATCTTCCCCTTCCCCTGCCCTCACACCTATGCCCTAACCCCAGCCCTCCACTCTTCACCTCCCTCTTCCCCTCCGCCCTTCCCTTCCCCTTTCCCCCTCCCCTTCCCCTCCCCCATCCCCTCCCCTAACCCTCCCCCTTCCCCTCCCTTTCTCCTCCTCCCCTTCCCCTCCCCCTTCCCTTTCCCCTTCCTACCCCTAACCTAGGGGAAGGAGGGGGAGGGGAAGGGGGTAGGAGAAAGGGGGTAGTGGAAGGGGGTAAGGGTAGGGGTTGTGGTAAGGGGTAGGGTAGGGGGTAGTGGTAGGGGGTGCGGGGATGGGGAAGGGGTAGGAGGTAGGGTTAGAGGAAGTGGGTAGGTTGTAAGGGATAGGGTAGGGATAGTGGTAGGGGGTGCGGGTATGGGGAAGGGGTAGGGTTAGGGGAAGGGGGTAGGTTGTAAGGGATAGGGTAGGGGGTAGTTGTAGGGGGTGTGGGTATGGGGAAGGTGTAGGAGGTATGGTTAGGAGAAGGGGATAGTTGTAGGGGGTGCGGGTATGGGGAAGGGGTAGGAGGTAGGGTTAGGGGAAGGAGGTAGGTTGTAAGGGATAGGGATATGGTTTAGTTTAGGGTTGGGGAAGTTGGGTAGAGTTAGGGTTAGTGTTAGGAGACATGGGGTAGGGCTATATCTTGGTTTATGGTTACGTCTATAGTTCGGGGAAGTGGGCTTGTGTTAGGTATAGGGGAAGGGGGTAGGAGCAGGGGGGTAGAGGAGGAGTGAGGTTTGGGGTTAGGGGATGGTGGGTAGCATTAGGGTTGGGGTTAGGGGGTGGCATAGGCGTAGGAATAAAGTTAGGGTTAGTGGATGGGGTGGGGGTAGAGTTAGGGGACGTGGAGTGGTGGTAGGGGGTATCGGTTGTGTTAAGGTTAGGTTTAGGATTTTGTTAGGGGTTAGGGTTAGGAGTAGGAGGAAGGGAAGGGGGAGGGGAATGGGGGAGGCGAGCGGGGGACGGGAACTGGGGACTGGAAGGGGGAGGGGATGTGGGAGGGGAACGGGCAGTGGAAAGGGGAGGGGAACGGGGTAGAGGAAAGGGGAGGTGAACGGTGGACGGCATCCCTAGCCCCTCCCCTCCCCTTCCCTTCCCCCGCATTTCCCCTGCCTCTCCTCTCCTCCTTCCAGAAGAAGCTGGGCCTCTTTCCGTCCAGAACCTCCCTGTGGTTTCAGAGCCTCCATTTCAGGAAGTGCCTTCGACGCTTGCTGCTGGACAGACATCTTGTCTCTTGATTCATTCTGTACCATTGATATTAAATTTAAAAATGATTGGGTTTTTTAAAGCTTGAACTCAAAAGCTGGTCCAGATAGAGAAAACATAAACAGGCCCTTCAGCCCCTCTCTCCTGCTAGCTGAGCTGTTGTAATCAGTCCATATTCCTCTCACCCTTTTCATTCTTAGCTCCCATCCAGCTCATGTTGCCTTGTTAATCTCATGGCCTGTGGGAAGATGCTATTTCCCTCCCTGGCTGCTCTGCTTTTATTCCTCCATATCTCCTTCCTGATGGCAGGGCGACAAAGATGCTCTGTGCTGGATATCTATGAGTCTATTTACAGAGCCCATCCCTGCAATCAATCAGGGGACCGTTGCCTTGAGGTGGCACCCATGTTGCCTCTCCCTCAGCACTCTCAGAACACTACTGCACCCTCCTTCCCCTCCTTTCCCAGGTCTCAGTAACCCGCTGACAATTCCAGTCAGCTGCCATGTCTATACCCTGCCCCACCTAAACCGATGGATCGACCAGCGCCTTCTCCCCTGAAGAGTTTGAGGAATCCACTCTCTTGCAATGTCCTGCTATCGAATGCCCTGCATCCTCCTTCCCACTTGGTTCCTCCTGTTATCAGGCGCCTGGATGGACCCCACCCTGTTGAAACTACCCGTGTTCTCACTGATCTCTCTACGCCTCTGCCCTCCATCCAGGGGTCTTGGATTTCTTGTGGGGGTGGTGGAGAACAAAGCACCAACTTAAGGAGATGGGGAGCAGTACAAAGACCCCCAGGTCCAGGAGACAGGGAGAACCACAGAGATACCCATCTCTGTCATTCGGGTAAAACCTGATTATCAGGTGCAATGTGCAAGGAACTTTCGGTCCTGCTGCACGTGGGCCAGGTTTGGCCCATCCCCACACCACCACCCTGTCAATTCCCAAAACAAATTTCCTATTCATGTGGGGGTCCAAAATGGATAGAGTCTGGAGAAGGACCGTGTACATCATCAATCAATGGGGACAAGGGTGTAACCAGCATGACCATAATTGTGTGTGGCTGTGCTTGTAACCAAAGTGCAAGGGCACCAAATGCTGCTCTGTGCTGAGGTTCTACCTGGCTCAGGTGTTGCGAAAGATTGGCCTGGCCCTGGTGCTGCACAATGTTCCAGTCAGCAGGACTTTGCCCCTTTACCTTCCTGGGAACGGTTTCATAGACAAACACATTTGACCACAAAGCCATCAGGCAGTGGTCAGCAGAGCATTGCTGACACAGAGACTCCAGGACTAGATGGGATACTGCGGGGTGGTCCACGGAGCAGAGCATCCAGAGATAGACATCCAGAACTGCTGGAAAACCAGAAACTCGGTGAAAGATGCCCTTCAGTTTGCCTGAAACCCAGATGGGAGTAGCAAACACTAGAAGACATCTGTCTAAAGCAAAGGGAGGAAGATTTAGGGGAGATATCAGGGGTATTTTCTTTTACCCAGAGTTGTGGGTGTCAAGAATGCCTTGCCAGGAGTAGTGATGAAGGCCAAAACATTAGGGACATTTTAGGGGTTCTTAGTTACATTGAGGGGCTGAGATCAAGGAGGATATTCTCCAACAGCAGAGGGTGGCAGTAACCACAAGATGTCAAAGTGGTGGCAATGAAGCTAAACAGAGACCGTCTAATGTGACTGTGCGCCTGGCTGCGGGAATTTGGACTTACGATATAAACCTTGCTAAGTGCTAGTTCAGGTTGGAAATGTTCGACTTCCTTGGGGGTCAAATCAACAGGCACGGAACTAAACCCTGCTTGAAAAGGTAGAGTTTGTTAAGTGCTTCCTCAAACCCCACATAATGAAGGGGCTGCAAGAATTCACTGGTACGATTAATTTTTATCACTGATTCATACCGGTTGTGACCGACATCATTTTTTTGTTTTTAAACTTTATTTAAGATTTTATAACATGAATAATATATAGAATTACATTTAAAAATTAAGAACAAAATAATAAAATTACAATACAGTATCAGTAATCTAAATAAACTATACCCTCCCCAATAATTATTACACATTAATAACCCAACTCAAATTAGTCCAACCCCCCCTTCCCCCCCAAAATAAAGAGTGAAGAATTAATAAAGTTAATAATATATGTGAGAAAAAAACCCACTTACAAAAAAAACAAAAACATAACCAATTAAAATACTAACAAAAAGAAAAGTAATTAATACTAAGATATCAGACTTAAAAAACATATTTAAATCAAACTTAAATGCATATATTTAACAGAGTTAAGATGAAACATATAATTAACAAACTTAATATAAAAAATTAGTAAAATCAGTAACATTGTCTATCAAAAATTCTGAAACAATAATCAATTCTTTAAAAAAAATTGTAGCATGAGAAAAAAAAAGATGAAAAATAAAACTTTCTCAATAGAGATAAACCTTCACCAAATATCAACTAACTTCACATCTATCATCATATTAGTCACATAAACCGCCATCTTAAAACAAAATTCCAACCTCATTAAACATTGTACAATTCAAATTTGGTACTCTTCCACCATTTTTCCCTTTTAACCTTGAATAATTACCCAATAAAAGCTCCAAAACCACATTTAAATATCCCCAATCATTACGTTAAAATTCAGATATCCAAATATAAAAATACATCTGCAACGAAATCTATATCTTCAACAAATGGAGCATAAGCCACAAACAAAATTCAAGCCTCATTAAGAATTGTACAATTCAATTTATAACTTTCACCATTATTCCCTTCGTTCTATAACTAAAATAGCAAAATAATATACACCAGAATTACCACTCCTTTCACCTTAAAGTTAAAGAAAAAATATTAAAAAAAAACTTATCCATCCCATTCACATTTAAATTTCAAATATTCCTTATCTACTGAATAAACTTTACAAAAAAAACCACATGAATTTTTAGTTTTTTAAACAATCAAATACTTTCTTATGCTTTTTTTTATAAACACAAAAGAAAACCCTTAACTCTTTAATCTAATAATACAAAAAAAGGAAAAAAAAACAGGTAGGAGGTTAAAAATACCCCCTCCCGTCTAAACCGCGCAATGCGGTAACTCCCAAAAAAATGGGTGTGAGATAACTCACACGTAGCAGATGACTTTCAGGAAATAGTGCCCATCCAGTTCTCTCCCCCAACTCTCACTTCATCTTAAACTAACATCATCATTATTTAATATTTAAAAAAAAAATTTGAAAAAAAAACAACTCTTCTTTTAATCAGCTCCAACTGCCGAGTCACCATTACAACCATTCCTTCTTGTAGCACGGCTCTTTTCTTCCATCTCTTGTCTCCTTAGAGATCGCGGCGGACTACGTCTCTGTTGAAACCGAGTAATTGGCAGCTCTTGAGCAAATGCTATAGCTTCCTTTGGAGAATCAAAGAACTTTGGTTGGCAACCATCTTGAAAAACCTTCAAAACAGCTGGATATCTAAAGGTTGCCTTATAACCTTTCTTCCACAACAACTCTTTAGCAGAATTGAATTCCCGTCATTGGAACATAACTTCTTGACTCAAATCCGCATAGAAGAAAACTCGATTATTTTGAATCATCAAGGGTGATTTTCTCTGTTGTGCATTTCTAATAGCCACTCGTAAAATTATTTCTTGTCGTAATAATTCAAGCAACGAACCAAAACAGGTCTTGGACTTTGACCTGAAATAGGTCTTCTATGCAAGCCTCTGTGAGCACGTTCCAGTATTATACCTTCCAGGAAATGTTCTTGACCCAGCACCTGCGGAATCCATTCAGTAAAAAATTTTCTTGGGTCTGGTCCCTCCATTCCTTCCGGCAAACCAATAATCTTTATATTGTTCCGTCTGGATTGGTTTTCCAAATAATCAATCTTTTTCACCAAATTTTTATTTTGAGTTTGTAAGTCTTTGACCATTTTGGTCACATCTGAAACATGATCTCGTATTTCGTCTATATCTTCTTCACACAAATTAAATTTATCTCTCACTTCAAGCTTAAAAGCTCCAAACTCAGCCATCTGTTGAGAATGTATTTTCACCACAGAGTATTAAACCTAGTACCAAGTTCAGTCATAATCTTGGATAATCCCTTCATTGTATAAGATCATTTAGATTCAAGATTCACAAGAATCTTTTCAATTGGAAGAGATTCTGGCTCAACAGATTCCTGCTTCTTCTGCATAACCAAAGGGTCTTCTTTTGCTTCCTTCATTCTGGTTGCCTTCCTTGTAGTATAGCTGCGTGTGGAAACCCCAGCCACAGCCTTTCCAGCAGTGACTGGAGGACGCTGGCCGGGGTTTTCCCCAGTCCATCAAGTTGGATAGGTTCTTTTATCTCAAAAGGTGCAGTTTGGAGTGCCACCGCTACAGTTGACAAATGCCTTTCCCCAGCCGGTACTTCAACTGATGTTACTACAAGTGGTTCATTCATAACATTGCCGTCAGATGGTACTGCACATGTGCGAACCTGAGTAACTCTTTGTTCTAAAGGCTGTTTGGCGCCCACTTTAGAGGGCTCTACCGATGTAATATTGAACTTTACATCCGAAAGCTGTACCTTTCTCCTGGGATCCATTTCACGCTGAGTCTCGATGTCTTTCCTGTAGGTAGGCTCCAAAACTTGAACTTTTGGAAAATGTAGTTTTTTGATAATCTGTTGTCGTTTTTTTTTGCTCTTTTCCACCAATTTTACCATCATAAGTTAAATTAACAGCACTGAAGTTATCTAAACTTTTAAAGAATTTTAATGGGCATTTCTAGACAAAACATTAAGATAGAGTCAGGAGAGGACTGGAAGGCACGTCTGATCCTTACACCATCTTGCCACGCCCCCCCGTGGCCCACATCATGCGGAGAAAGGTAAAGACATTACCTGGGACAAAAGGATTTGGAGGCGTTCCAGAAGGCCAAGGACGCACTGGCCAACACAACCCTTGTGGTACACGCCAGGCCAGAGACACCCACCACTCTCACAGTAGATGCTTCCTGCACAGCAGTAGGGGGTGCACTGGAGCAATTCATCAAAGGGGAATGGCAGCCCATGTCCTTCTTTAGCAGACATCTCTGGCCACCTGAACTCAAATACAGCGTCTTTGACTGAGAGCAATTGGTGCTGTACCTGGCAGTCAGGCACCTAAGGTATTTTTGGAAGGTAGACAATTCAGTGTCTTCATGGACCAGAAGCCATTAACTTTTGCCTTCCATAAAGTGTTGGACCTGTGGTCGGCCAAGCAGCAGCGACTCCTCTCATATGAGTCTGAGTTCACTACCGACATTCAACACATCATGGGTGACGCACTGCCCCATCCCCGCAATCAAGTCTATCCAGGCCCTGTCCCAGTGAATAGACTACTTAGCCCTCGGCAGGGGACAGCAGGATGACCCTGAGATCCTTGCAAGCAAGAGAGCAGTGTCCAGGCTCAGGCTGGAGGATGTTAACATCGATCCTGGTAAGTAGACGCTCCCCTGCGACATTCCAATGGCAAACCCCACCTCATCGTGCCGACAGCATTGAGATGGCAGTTTTATGATGAGGTGCACAATCTGACGCACCCGGCCATCAGTACTGTCAAAATGGTGGTCAATCGGTTGGTCTTGCTGAGCCTTGAAAAACAGGTTGTCAGTGGGCCAAGGCCTGCACACTCTGCCAGATGACCAAAATACAGACATACGTGAAGGCACCATGCCAGACATTCGAGCCAGCACCACATAGGTTCAGCCACATCTACAATGACATTGTAGGGTCACTACCGGCCTCCCGCGGGATGAGTTACCTTCTCACCAAGATTGCCTGCTCCATGAGATTCCCCAAGGCGGTCCAGCTGGCTGACACAACCACTTGTGTCCTCCATTAAATTGGAAGCGGTAATAAATATAAAGGAAAGTTTGATAATAAATAGTCTCCCTTGCAGTTGGGGTACAATGTATTTCTTGAGATCAGAGGAATCCTGGAGCCAAGACAAAGTGATCCTGTGTTTACCAAGGATTAGATTGAGTTGTTGGGGTAGTTGTAAGTGGAAGGGCCGAAAGGTCTCCTGCTCCTTTCACTGCCTTTGATTTCTGTCTTGCGATGCTGATTGGGTTCACCTGTGTGTTCGCTCGCTTGCTGATTGGTTGCTTCAGTTGCGCGAGCCAATGGGTTGATTGGGTGAGGCCGCTATGGGATTGGACGCTAAAGTCGGGTTGGATTGATGGGCGGTTTCGCGGGCTGATTGGCTCTTGCTGTGAGGAGGCGGGACGTTGGTGGCGGCGTCGTCTGCTCGGGGTCCGTCGCGTCGCCGCGGGTGTGAATGGGATGAAGTTGGCGGCAGCGCCGGGACCTACCTCAGCCGCGCAAGCGGGCGACCCGCAGCCCGCCGGGCCCCACCCAGGAGTGGCCGGTACCAGCGGGGTGTTTGGGTGGAGCCGAGGGGTCGGTGCAGGGGGCGGGGAGGGGATGGGGATGAGGGAGAGGGAGGGGGATGGGAGGGGCAGGAGCCCGGAGGGGGCGGGGCAGGTGAATGAGGGGAGGGGGCGGGGGCGGTGAATAAGGGGAGGGGGCGGGGCCAGGCAGGGGTAAGGGGGAGGGTGAAGGGGGAGTTGTAGGGTGAGGGGGAGGCTGGGCATCCAGAGAACTTGGAAGAAGGAGAAGTGAGATTGAACCTTGAACCAAAGAACTTTTCTTAAATTTATACACATTACAAACATGTGCGCTTAGAATTAGAAGGGGGTTCATTTGGATTAGTTAAGTATAGAGTTAATTTAAAGTTTCATTCTAATTTCATGTTTAAATTTGATTAAAAATAACTTCTGTTTTAAAAACCACTTGTCTTGGTGAATGTCTCTTGCTGCTGGGTTTTGGGATCCTATGGGCTCTTAACAATATGTGCTTGGATATTGACATTGGGCCTGTTCAAAGTAGGAAATGGCTTCTACCAGCAGCAGTTTCTGTTTGACAAAAAATATTGATAGGTGGCTGGCCACATACGTTTCCTAAAAATTAATACCCTCACCCTCCCTAAACCACATTCAGCCCCGTGACATCTTTCTACGTTGCATTACTGGGGCCACCAAGGACCTGACCCATTTCCCATCACTCCTTGCAATGCCAATATGGCAGCTGCCATTAAGAACTGACAAATCACATTTTAATTCAGCAAGTAACATGAAGGTTATCCTGACATCCTGCTTAAAAACAAGGGTCAACAAACCTTCCAAATTTTGTCACTTCATTTTTATTTCGATTCCCATGGGGCATTAGTAAAAATGTCCCATCCATTTGCTCACCAAATTATGAGTAAAATCATGATCCCTGTTCATGAAAACCCATAACATTCAATGTTACACAGATAATCTAGGAAGAATTCTGTAATAAAAGTGAATGAAACATTGAAAGAATTTCCCCCTTATAAATGCTGAGATTATGGTGTGTCAAGAGACCAGGTGAGCAAAAAGAGGCCAAATCGCTGCAACACTTGGATAATCCAAGATGGCACAGACTCCCCTTCACTGCCGAGAAGGAGCCCACTCCTAGCACCATGTATGGGCTGAGGAGCCCTACACTTCCACATAGCGGCAGCCAGCTGGAGAGTGACTCCACGACACAATGACGTAAAGATGGAAGTCAGGGAGTACATCACCAGAAGTGGGTTGGCCAGCGAGCACACGTGGGGAATTTAAAACAGTATGTGGTAGCGCTACCACAGCGGATGCTACAAGGCGATAACTTCTTACTTGCTGCAACCAAACAGGTCTGCAAGATACACCAACCTAAATAGAAAACTTGACGAGAAATCCCAGAGATCATAAATTCAAAAGGATTAGTGAAATCTTTACTCTGTATTATTAACACCAAAGTCCCTATATTTTTAAGGCATTCGGACAAGTAACTGAGAAACATTACATTTTAAACACATGGTACGTCAGGATCAGAAGGATTGGAGCATTATTGTTCAAGTGACTAAACTTTAAAAAAATAACATCTAACTTTATGAAGAATGTGATACAACAACAGGAAAAACGGATGGAATCAGACTCATTCTCTGAGCATTGGGAAGCAAAGAAAAATGGATTTGTGAGAAGTGGCTTCACGTTCACAAAATCTGCTCGAGACAAAAGTTGAGAAAAAAGAACATTTATTTACATTTACAACATTGCAAGGTTGGATACTCTCCCCCGACCTCGGGAAAGTACACTGAGGGCGGGAAGCTTCTTTGTTTTTATACATTTTTCAATTCACCTCCCCTTACATTTTTCCTACATTTATCCTTCTTGGATTGGTTTGGCACTTTTCCCTATTCGCCTGACTCTTGACTGAGTCCGACTTTCTCCTATCCCGTACTCACACCTCCTTTCCCCACCCCCTATTAAACAAGCTCTTTGTGTGTGTACGTGCATATTTCTTAAATTCCTCTGTTATCTTGTTTACTCTGTTCTGCTGTTTTTCATGCGCCATTTTACACAAAGAACATTTGAGCTTTTTTCTTGCTTTTTCTTTCTACCTTCTATAACTGTTTCAGAACTCCTAACATTAAAATAATAACTGTTTCTAAACTCCTGCAATTAAAATAATAACTATTTCTAAACTCCTTCAGATTTGTAGTCCATCCCTTCCTAAGCGACCCAATGACCCCCGACAGGTCCTCCCCGACTTGCATCGTAATGAAACCCGAAAGGTCGCACAATGGACGCAAGTCGGAGATTTGCCCCTGTGCGTGGAGCCCTGAAGTCTTAGAGACTATTTTTAAAATCAAACGAGAACAGAGACACAGGGCACGTACGACCCAAAATGTGCAGATTGATTTTGTGACTCCGTTTCTCAGGGTCAATCGGCTGGGGGCAGCCACCTTAATTTCAGTGCGCCTGCGCGACTTGTTAGTTGGCGCTTCCACAAGGACTTTGCTGAGTGGCCCTCAGTCGGCACGTGCGTATCAGCCGCACATGCGCGAACCCAACTCCAAGTAACAAATCCACAGCGCATGCGCCAACCAGACTTCCAAAACTTCACCATTATGGAGGAACATAATCAGGTTGCTAGGCAGGGAAATAACTTATTCCCACGGGCCCACAGGTTGACAATGTAATGTCAGTTGAATGGGTCCGTGGAATGAAAAGGTTGAGAGGGATATGGTTTGTTTGCAAGCAGCTTGGCCAGCAGAAAAGAAGGAGCAAAAGGACTGTTTCAGAGTTGTCTATTTGGACCAGTCATTTGAGTTGAATCTTTAAAAAATTCATGACAGGCTGGACTATCATTTTAGATGGAGATTTTAGATTGACACATGCAGCCCGGGAACAGGCCCTTTCAGCCTATGAGCCACAACCACTCAATTACACCAATGACCTACAACCCCCGGTACGTTTTAAATGGTGGAAGGACCAGGAGCAACTAGTGGAAACCCACGCAGACATGGGAAAAACGCACAACTCCCCACTGACAGTGTCAAATTTGAACCCGGCTCGCTGGCCCCTTAACAGCGTTGTTCTAACCGCGACGCTAACCTCGCCATTCTCAATGGTTCCCAGGGTTCTTCCTCCTACTTTCCATGAGCTGTGATTGCTTCAAATTCCAGTGCCCTTGTTTCCCTGAGGCTCTGACCCCTGCCCAGTGACTCTGTCCCCAATGCTTCTCCCTGGCCAGATGATCATCGCTCTCTTTCCCGGCTCTCACCCAAACTTTCTTACCCCATTTCCACCACCTACAACCCCCCTGTCATGTCCCACCCACTCACCCACAGGGCCAAGGGTAATGAGGTGGGGGCAGGTCCAGGCTTTAGTTACACAGCTTGTTGAAGGACAAGTGAGAGCAGGAGTCCTGGGGCAAATGGTGAAGGGTAGTGTGTACTGTAGCAGCCAGCTACAGGGGCACAGCCTCCAGTGTGGGGCGGGGGGGGGAGAGAGAGGACTGGCTCAGATGGGACAGATGTCCCGGTGCCAGGGGTCAGGGAATTCCCCAGCTCAGTGAAGGTCTGGGATGCTGCCACCGGCAAGGAGACTGGACCACTGCTCTCCCCACATCTCCACCGTCTGGGGGTCCCTGGAGCAGCAGGTTCCAAGTCCTGTCAGTGGGGGAAGGGGGAGGTTCAGTAACTGGGGTGGGGCAGTCCGATGCGTGATCGATTGGAGATGGGCCTAGTGAGAGGATCGGTCCAGTGGGAGGTCAGACATGATGGGGAATGGGCCTTTGGGGCAGGCCCAGTGGAGGGCTGGGGCTTCAGGATGGGTCTAGTGGGGAGGCGGGGGCTTTGGACACCAGCCAGTGGGGGACAATGGCTTTGGGAATGGACCTGGTGGGGGTCAGGGGCTTTGGGGAGGGACCAGTGGGGAATTGTGTTTGTGAGAGGACCTGTCAGGCAAAATAATTAGTGACAGGCCGAGTTGGGAACTGTATTGGGGACGGAATCGGTAGGAGTTGGGAGGTCCCGGTGGGGATGCGATTGGGAATGGATCCAGTGGGGGATGGTATTGGGGTCTGATCTGGCGGGGGACGGTATTGGGGTTGGATGCAGTGGGGGAATGGATTGGGGATGGATGCAGCAGACGACGGGATTGGGGACGGACTCATCGGGAGACGGGATTTTGGATGGAACCGGCGGGGACAGGATTGGGGATGGACCCGGCGGGGGTTGGGATTGGGGATGGACTCGTATGGAGACGGGATTTTGGATGGAACCGGCGGAGACAGGATTGGGGATGGAACCAGCGGGGGACGGTATTCGGGTTGGACCCAGTGGGGATGTGATTGGAGATGGACCCGGCGAGGGATAATATTGAGTATGGACGTGGTGGAGGAGAATTTTGGAGATGGACCCGGTGGGGGATGGACCCAGCAGGGGACTGCCCATTAACTCACTCTTCAATGCCTCACACCATCTTTGCCGAATGATCACAGCCAGATGATCACTGCTCTCTTTCCCAGGTCTCACCCAAACTTTCCTACCCCAATTCCACCACCTACAACCCCGTCGTCATGTCCCACCCACTCATCCACAGAGTAATGAGGATGGGGCAGCTCCTGGCTGTGGTCACATAGCTCGTTGAAGGACAAGTGGGAGCAGGAGTCCTGGGGCAAGAGGTGAAGGGCAGCGTGTACTGTAGCAGCCAGCTGAACTGGGCCACATTCTCCAAGGTGGAGGGAGGGAAAGGACTGGCTCAGATGGGACAGATATCCCTGTGCAAAGGGTGAGGGGATTCCCCAGCTTGGTGAAGGTATGGGACGCTGCCACCGGGAAGGAGATGGACCACTACCCTCCCCACATCTCCATTGTCTGGGGGTCCCAAGAATAGCTCATATTCCAAGGCCTGTGGGTGGCAGAATGGGGAGGTTCAAGAACTGGGGTGGGGAAGTTGTGATGGGTGATTGATTGGAGAGGGTTCCAGTGAGGGAACGGGTCTGGTGGGTGGACAGAACTGATGGGGATGGGCTTTTGGGTACAGGCAAATAGGTGAGGGGGGATGGGATGGGGACTTTGGGCTGGGCATGTTGGGGGACAGGGGCTGGGTGAAGGCCCTGGTGGGAGTCAGGAGCTCTGGGAACAGTCCAAGCAATGGGTGGAGCATTGGGGACGGGCCCAGTGGGGGACAAAGGCTTTGGGGACGATCTCAGCAGGGGGCGGGGTTTGGGGACGGGCCTGGTGGGAGGTGGGGGCTTTGGGGATGGGCCTGGTGGGTGACAGGGGACAGTATTGTGGATGGAGCCAGAGGAAGGAGACCACCCCTGGAGCTCCAGTTCACCATTGGGTCACTAACCTTGGCCCACAGATGTACTTTGATCTGCGGGAACTTGAATTCGGTGCACTTGGGGTTCATCTCTCGGATCTGCTCCCTGGTTGAGGTCCCCAACACCTATTGGAACAGAAACCACCTTCACTACTGGCTCAAGGTGAGGGGAGCAGGAGAGTGACAAGGGGAGGGGATGCAGTGTATGCGTACCAGGTCAGGCACATGGGACGAGCCCAAGAACTGGGGTGGTGGTGAAGGCAGAAATCTTAGGGGCATTTAAGAGGCTCTGAGTCACATGGATGAAAAAAGAATGGAGGATTATGAGGGAGGAAGAGGTTAGTTATTTTTATTTTGGTAGGAATACATCAGTCGGCACAACATCGAGGGCTGAACTGCTTGTACTGTGCTCTCGTGTTCTATGTTAAAACCTGTCAGTCTTTCAGCAAGCGGAGATGTTGGGTAGGGAATGCTGCCGACTGGCACATTCCAGGCTGCAGGAGTACATGATGAGGAATGGACGGAGACTTGGCGCTGCCAACACCAAGGCACTATAGGGATGGATCATAACCCTCCCATTACTGGGCACTGAGAGGCTGAGACCAAGGGGAACTCCTCCAACAGCACAGGGGCAGTAACCACACGGTATCAAAATGGTGGCCATGAAGAGAAACAGAGACGTATACAGCAATGTGCAGTGAAGGGAATATCTGGATTCAACAGGAGGAGGAGAAAGGACTTGCAACGGTCTTCCTCTTTGGAAATAATTTCTGAATAATGTCAATTTTGTGGGGTGGGGGGTTAGGGAAGAGAAAAGCCCTACTCAGTCAACTTTGCTTCATGAGATACATTCTCCGATCCAGGAAATCTCTTCTGCACCTGCTCCAAAGTACAAGGTCAAATTTATTACCATTGGATAACACAAGTACGACCTGATGAAACAGCGTTCTTGGGGTAAACACATGTAAACACACAACCAAGCCCTCACACTAACAGACAAATGATACATGTGCAGCACGTCCAGAAAAATAACTCCATATTGTTGAATAAATAGCAGAGTCGAGGAGTATTTGTATGAGCAGCTCATCAATCGTTCCACGTTCTCCCTGCTTGGAGGAAGCAGCTGTTCCTGGGCCTAGTGGTACTGGCTCTGAAATTCCTGAATCTCTTTCCCGACGGGAATAGCTGGATGATGCTGTTGGCCGGGTGAAGGGGTCCTCGATGATTTTGTCAATGATCATAGTGGATCACATTGATATTTGGGGTGGTGGGGGGCAAGAGGGTGTCCCCAGTGTTGCTCTAGGCCTCTTCAGGTCCCGTGGATTGACCTCTGATCATTTAAAAAATATATTATTTATAAATTAAATACACAAAAAATTAACACAATTAATAATAATACAAATTAAATACAAATATATGTGGTATATATAAAAGAAAGAATAAAGAAATCCCCCCATAAACCACCTCATGCCCCCTCCATCTGGACATTAGCAAACTGGCCTCTACTCAGCCCCCACGACACAGATATAGGCGACTGAAAGCAGCGAACAGTGCTCCATTCACTGGTTCTGGGGAGGTGGGGGATCATGTTAACTGGGAATCCACCCTATACACAAGATGGCTGACGAACATGGTGACCGCACAGAGTCCACGGGGACCAACAACTTTCATCCCAGGGGACAACCCGCACGGAAGGAATCAACAAGGACAGGAATATTGACCAATCGGAGGCCGGCGCAAATGTGACATCACTCCTGTCGACAGTAGCGGGGAGAGAATAGAAGTAGAGCTATCAGTGTAATGAAGCATCTTTAACTTTGATTGCTTGAGTGTGTGTCCTCCTTTCCACCCTTCAAAGTAGCGCGAACACTCCAATTTCACATCGGGAGTCACGTGTCAAGTTTCCTTATATGAAGAATGAGAAGTGCACACATACTGTCAAATTTGTTTCTGGGATGTTTTAACCGGGTGATAGGAGGAAAGTTTGAATATGGATCTCTTTGTCATTGGAAAAAAGGGAGATGACCTTACAACATTATGAAAGGACACAGCAGCACGGATCGAGAGACGATAATGCAAAGGAGCCGAACACCAAGTGTCACAATTTCCCAATAACCGATCGGCTGCTTAGACTTTAAGAAATGTCTTAAATGAAAATGAAATATTCTTGGAATTTTCTACCCTATTGAAGGTTCATTTGAAATTGGGATCCATGGACTTGTGATGAGTTTATTGGCGGACACATTCGTAGAGGGATCACATGCATTTAACGTAGATGCAGATACTTTGAAAAAATTAACAGACATTAAATTGGAAGCGTTAATAAATTTGGAGGAAAGATTGAGAATAAATAGTCTCCCTTGTAGTTGGGGTACAATGTATTTCTTGAGATCAGAGGAATCTTGGAGCCAAGACAAAGTGATCCTATGAAATCTAAGGATTTGATTGAGTTGTTGGGGTAGCTGGAAATGGAAGGGCTGAAGGGTCTCCTGCTCTTTCGATTGCCTGTCTTCTGTCTTGCGATGCTGATTGGGTGCGCCTTTGTGTTCGATCGCTCGCTGATTGGTTGCTTCCGTTGCACGAGTCAATGGGCTGATTCGGTGAGGCCGCTACTTGATTGGACGCTGAAGTCGGGTTGGATTGATAGGCGGATTCGCGGGCTGATTGGCTCGTGCTGTGAGGAGGCGGGACGTTTGCGGCGGCATCGTCTGCTCAGGGTCCGTCGCGTCCCCGCTTGCCCAACGGGAAGAAATTGGCGGCGGCGCCGGGATCCTCAGCTGCGCGGTCCAGGGAAAACGGGCGACCAGCAGCCCGGTGGGACCCACCCGGGAGCGCCGGTACCGGCGGGGTGCGAGGCCTGATGACGCCGACAGGGCGAGGCTGGAGGCCGCGGGGTAACTTGCAGCGGGAGGTGGCGGGGGCAGGAGATTGGCAAGTCTAGTTGGCGCATGCGTGGTGATTTTGCGCATATGTTGCAGATACGCATGTGCCGATTGAGGGCGACGAAGCGAAACATTTGCGCAAGCGCCAACTGATGACTGGCGCATGCGCACAGAAATTAAGATGGCTGCCCCCATCCAATGGATCCTGAGTCACAAAGTCAATCCGGACATTTTGGGTCTTTTGTGCCCTGTGTCTCTGTTCTCCTTTGTCAAATCATTTGATTTTTAAAAATAGGCTCTAAGGCTTCACGGCTCTTCGCACGGGGTCAAAACCTCGACTTGCGACCATCGTGGACCTTCCCCCACCCCGAAGCGACCATTGTGGGACCTTTGGACTCCACTACGGTCGCAGGTCGGGGAGGACCTGTCGGTGTCATTGGGTCGCTTCGGAAGGGATGGAAAACCAATCCATTTTTCTTTGCTTCCCAATGCTCATAGAATGTGTCTGATTCCATCCGTTTTTCCTGTTGTAGTATCACATTCTTCATCAAGTTAGATGTTATTTTTATAAAGTTGACGTACCATGTTTTTAAAATGCAATGTTTCTCAGTTACTTGTCCAAATGCCTTAAAAATATAGGGACTTTGGTGTTAACAATACAGAGTCAAGATTTCACCAATCCTTTTGAATTTATGATCTCTGGGATTTCTGGTCATGTTTTCTATTTCGGTTGGTGTATCTTGCAGACCTTTTTGGTTGCAGCAAGTAAGAAGTTATCGATTTGTAGCATCCGCTGCAGCAGCGCAACCAAATAAAGAGACGTCCCCACAAGGTGAATTTACTGGTTTAAATTCCCCACGTGTGCTCACTGGCCCACCCACTTCTGGTGACGTGCCCCTGACTTCCAGCAGTGACGTCATTGCATTGTGGCATCACTCTCCAGCTGGCTGGTCGCTACGCAGAAGTCAAGGGCATCTCAGCCCGCACATGGTGCTAGGCCCAGGCTCCTTCTCAGTGGTAAAGGGGACTCTGTGCCATCTTGGACTGTCCAAGTGTTGCAGTGATTTGGCCTTTTATGCTTGCCCGGTCGCCTGGTGCGCTACAATCTCAGCATTGATTAGGGGAAAATTCTTTCAATGTTTTATTCACTTTTATTACAGAATTCTTCCTAGTATATCTGTGTAACATTGAAAGTAATGGGTTTTCATGAACAGGGATCATGATTTTACTCATAATTTGGTGAGCCAAATTATGATAGTGTCAGAAATAAAACTTCTCACACATGAGTCTCTTTAAAACTGATGACACGACAAGCTTTATTTACAAGTCTGCAGAGTTGGACTCAACTGGTTTCTCACCAGTTAAGCCCCGATACATACAGTGCATTGATTTTTATACCTTTATTATTTGCCCTTCCCCTTCTTATTAATACTGTTTTAATTGGTTAGTATTACAAAAACATTCTAAGTATAACTGCATTATTAATTATCACGTTCGTTACGTACGCTGTGAACTCTACATTCACTGAATTCTGTTTCTCACACTTCTTATCAATCCTTTGTCTCCTGCATGTCTCTCACTATGACCATGAAAAGATAGGTTTAAAAAAACATATTCAGCAGCTCCTTCTGTCCTTGACTGCTAGTAAACTCTCTGTCCGTTCTGGCTTCCCTGTTTATGATTAATCATCACATTTTAACTTAAGTCTTTTTAACCTAAATTCTCTATATCACAATCCACCCCTTTCTCTCTTTAAAATGTGTTGAATATATGTATAGATATGAATGGGGATTCTAAGCTAGGGAAGAGAAATGTTTTATGATACATTAATCTCACGCTGAAATAAAAGTCTTACAGGGTCTCCCATCCCCCCTGGTTGCATAGCTTGTTCGACCATGGAAATCACCAGGCTGCGTAGACAGGGAATAATACAGGGCAAAATAAGTAGGAGGAATAAAATACCTCCGATGACCCACAAGAAGGTACGCCACCAGGTTCCTCCAAACCATTTGTCCATCCAATTAAATTGTGGGAAAGGATGCCAGGTTTGAACCGGTACATGGGACAATGTATGAATATTATCAGCGATTTTACGAATGGCTTTTCCATTATCATCAATCTGTAAGCAGCAGTTAGTCAAATTAAGTTTGCCACATACACCTCCTTCCGTGGCTAGGAGATAGTCTAGGGCTAGACGGTTCTGATATATAGCAGAGCGCATTTGACCTTGCTGGGATGCAAGTAATTGCAGGGCTATAGCTGTTTGATTTGTAACAATTTCAAGCACTGCTTGTAAGCGAATTATGCGATTTAACATATATATAGGAGTACGATAACCCCAAGATCCATCTTGAGCCCATGTAGCGGGACCATAATATTGAATTATGCGCTCTGGAGGCCAATCATCTCTCCATTCTCCCAAATGTACCGTGGTAGAGCGGGGTTCACGATGTAATGTATCAAAGACCTTCACGCCTAATTTATGACCGTGATCGTGGGGTAGAAGGAAAAATTCTGGGCCGATTATTCCTAGGAAACAAGTTCCACTCCACTGTGAGGGAAGACGAGTATAAGCTTTATTACCACATACCCAGAATAATCCATTTGTGGATACTCCATACCCCCTTTCCCAAACTCTTTTAAGAACAGGATTTGATTGGTATGGTCCTGTGATGGTGGAAGTGGTACAATTCCAAAACTGAATACTGCTATTAGACAGGGGTAGGCAATTAGTTTTAAAAACAGTGGATAAGAACCAAGTCTGAGGTTTAGGAAACCAAGTGAAAACACCAGGCGAAATGCGAATCCATACAGCCTTGCAGGGACTTTCTCCTACTGGGTATTTGCCGGCTCGTGAGAGACAATAAAAACCAGAGGGGACATTAGAGAGAGACCAGGTTTCTCTTGATCTCGTTCGGTTAGTTGTCCAAATGCGGGAAATCATGGTCAATGAATTGAGAGGTTCTCCCCACCAAGGCCATTGTTCTGACATCCGTGGACCCCCGCAGACCCAACAATTAGTGACATTAAAAGTTCCTGCAATTTTAGTTGCCAGATCTACAAAAAGGTTATCTCCCTCAATTACATTACCGAAACTTACATGGTTATTTGGATGGACTCGAACTAAGTCTGGCTGTCTTAAAGGGACAGGCAATTTCGAGTGTGGAGTGTAACTTCTCATTGGAACAGTACGTTGGTGTATGCAAAACCAGAGTCCATCAGGGCATGGTGGGCTTGAGTCACCTTTCCAACCGTTAAGAGGGAAAGGAGTGGTATTAGGAATCTGTATATAATGACCCATATTATTTCCTTCTTTTTCCACACAAGGGGTATATGGATGTTGGGTGGAATTTTCTGCCCAACATTTCTCAGGAACTGAGGTATGGGAAATGAAATTACCTTCCTTTCTTCCCCAAATGTGGTCCTGAAACAGGACCACTGTATCTCTGCATTTCTTACATTTCACACCTGATAAAGACATAGGCAAACTAAGAAAAATCAAAGAACATAACAATAACATTGTGAATTAAGTCTTTTTGCGAAATCGTAAGGTAAGAGGTTTTTCTCCAGGAATACAAGTCCAATCTGAGTTCGTATCAGGGTCCTGTGGCGCCTCTACAGGTCCCTTAAATCTGGATGCGTGTGTCCACCCCTTCTCTCTTGTTCGTGCTGCAGCTTCTGTAGTTAAGAGAACTTGGTATGGACCTTCCCACTGGGGCTGGAGTTTTTCAGTCTTCCAGGTCTTGATAAGAATCCAGTCTCCTGGTTCCACTTTGTGTAAAGAAAAGTCTAGAGGCGGTGTTTGTGCCAATAGTCCTCTCTTTCGTAAATCTGTAAGAGAGCGTGACAGTGCCTGTAAATAGTTCCTAACAAATATATCCCCTTCCCCCAAGGTGGGACACCCCTCAACTGTACTCCAGAAGGGAAGCCCAAACATCATTTCATAAGGGGACAGCCCTACATCTTTTCGTGGGGCAGTACGAATTCTCAATAAGGCTAGGGGCAGACACTTTATCCAAGGCATTTTAGTTTCCACCATTAACTTTGTCAATTGGATTTTTAGTGTTCCATTCATACGTTCGACCTTCCCTGAGCTTTGTGGATGCCAAGGGGTATGTAATTTCCAAGAGACCTGTAATGCATCACAAATCAATTGCTGGATTTTTGAAGAAAAATGTGGACCCCTGTCTGAGTCTATAGAATCCATTATACCATATCTGGGGATTATCTGCTCTAGGAGGAGGCGAGCTACTGTAGAGGCTGTAGTATTTATTGTTGGGAAGGCTTCTACCCATCGGGTAAAGTGATCTATTATCACCAACAGATATTTCCATCTTTGAACTTGAGGTAACTCTGTGAAGTCGATCTGGATACGTTGAAAAGGGCGTATGGCTAATGGTTGACCTCCCATGGTCCCTGTCCTCATTATCTTCTTATTAATTTTTGTGCATAGGTAACAATTTTGCACCTCTTGTTGGGCCAAGGTGTAGATTCCAGCACTGTGTCACATAAGGCTTGGGTGCCCCAGTGGCTCTGTTGATGCAGGTGTTTTAAAATATTGCGAGTTATTTCTTTATTTAGAACAATTCTTCCATCTGGTGTTTTTCCATGTTCCATCAGGTAACTGGCTTGCGCCCAGCTGATCCATGTTCTTTTCTTCCTTAGCAGTGAAAATGGGAGCTGTCTTTATGCCTTGCCTTATTGGGATTAAAGTCAGCAAACGGACTTCTTGTTGCATGGCTGCTCTTTTGGCTTCTTCATCAGCCAGTCTGTTTCCAATTGCTGTCGGGTTATCTCCCCTTTGATGGCTTGGTATGTAGACCACTGCTATTTCTTGGGGTAATGTTAAGGCTTCTAGAGTCAGAGTAATCATCTGTTCGTGTGCCAATTCCTTTCTTCTTGATGTAATTAGACCACGCTCCTTCCAGATCTTACCAAAGGTATGCACTACTCCGTATGCGTATTTGGAATCTGTGTAAATCGTTCCAATTTTCTTTGCCAGTATTCTGAGGGCTCTCTGCAAGGCATATAGTTCACAGGATTGTGCTGACCAGCTTCCGGGTAGTCTCGTGGATTCTACTACTTTCCAAGTATTTCCTTCTATTATAGCATACCCATTTCTTCTCATTCCGTCAACACATCTGGCGGAGCCATCAATGTAGAATTCATATCCTTCTCCCAGCGGAGTATCGCAAAGGTCTTCTCGGGTCTTGGTCTGAAGATCTGTCAACTCGACACAGTCATGCTCCACCTCTTTCTCTGTTTCACTGCCGTATAAAAATTGAGCTGGGTTGCAGCTATTAATTTTTGCAAACTGTAAATCTTCTCCAACCATTAAAATGGTTTCATACTTTAATATGCGAGAATCAGTCAGCCATCGATGGGCAGTTTGTGTTAATAAAACACTCACAGAATGGGAGGTGTACACAGTCATCTTTCCTCCAAAAGTAAGTTTACGTGCTTCCTCTACCAACAGAGCAGCAGCCGCTACTCCCTGGATACACGTCGGCCATCCGCGAGACACTGGGTCCATCATTTTGGAAAGGAAAGCTACTGGGTGTCGCTGACCGCCTTTTTCCTGTGTTAAAACTCCCACAGCTGTTCCTTGGTTATGAGTGACAAATAGCTGGAAGGGCTGTTTTAAAGAGGGCAGAGTGAGCACTGGGGCTCGTGTTAGGCGATGTTTCAAGTCCTCGAACCATCCCTCCTCCTCCTGGGTCCATTTCAATGGATAGTCATTTTCATTTGTCAGTTTATCATACATAAACTTCACCAAAGCTGAGTAGTCCTCTATCCATAACCTACAGTATCCTAAGAGTCCCAGGAATTGTCTTATTTCCTTCTTATTACGGGGTAAAGGCATTCTAGTGATTCCCGCAATTCGTTCAGGGGTAATCCGTTTCTGTCCTTTACTTATCTGGTGTCCCAGATATATCACAGTTTTCTCAACAAACTGTAACTTGTTTCTGGACACTCGTAGACCCTTTTTCCCCAGATAATTCAAGAGTCTAATGGTCTCTCTCCTCATTTCTTGTTCCTTGGGTCCTGATAATAGTAAATCATCCACATATTGCATTAGTTGGGAATCATCAGATTGTGGATAGTCCATCAGGATTTGTTCTAGCATTTGTCCAAACAGGTTTGGAGATTCAGTGAACCCTTGGGGCAATACAGTCCACCGAAACTGTCTCCGTCTACCTGTCCATGGATTTTCCCATTCAAACGCAAACATATCTCTACTTTCCTCTTCTAACGGACAAGTCCAGAAGGCATCCTTTAAGTCGATAACACTAAACCACTCATGGTCTGGGGGAATCCGACTCATAATAGTATAGGGATTAGGCACCACTGGGTGGCGGGTCTGAACAATAGCATTCAAACTTCTTAGATCCTGAACTAGGCGATAGGATCCATCTGACTTTTTTACTGGGAGTATAGGGGTGTTATAAGGTGACATGCATTCTTCTAATAGTCCGTCTCGTATTAAAGTCTCAATTACCGGCTGTAGCCCTTTTCTCCCTTCCAAAGAAATAGGATACTGACGTTTCCTTACCGGCTGATGACCTGGTATTAATGTGACATGTAAAGGTGGGATGTCCAGACCTCCTCGATTTCCCTCCTTATACCAGACTCTCTCGTCAATCTGCCGTTCATCCTCTTCCTTTAAAGCGCAGAGGTGGACTCGCACTTCTCCGTCCACAGGGAGAGCACCCAAACCTAGGAGAGCCTGTAAGTCCCTTCCTAGGAGGTTAAATCCAGCCGAAGGTAATAACAAGAGGTCTTGTACCCCTTCTCTTTCTTCCAGTTTCACTGTTACTTGGGGAATTATTGATACCATTCTGGGAGCCCCTTCTATCCCAGAAATTGTCAAATTACTTTTTATAGGCTCAGTTCCGATTGGCACAGTTATTACACTACTTCGTTCCGCTCCTGTGTCCACCATAAACACCACCTCTTCTCCCTTGGGACCAATTTTTAGTTTTACCAGGGGTTCCCTCTTATATTTGGTCCCTAACATTTGGAACCCCTGACACCCCTAATCTTCTTCCATAAGTTCGAGGGCACGCAATTCCCTCTTGTATCGGGGGCATTCCCTCTTAAAGTGTCCTTCCTCATTGCAGTAATAGCACTTAACGAACCTCCGGGGTCTTCCCTCTCTTGGATATTTTGGATTGTTTAGAGGAAGGTTTTGTTTTCTTTCCCCTCTGGATTCAGCATTCATCTGTCGGATAGTCTGTACCATAACCTTTGTCGCCTTCTTTTGATCTTCTTCTTCTCTCTGCACATATACTTTTTGTGCCTTTTTTAACAGTTCACTTAGGGGTTTTTCACTCCAGTCCTCCTCCTTTTCTAGTTTCTTTCTAATGTCTTGCCATGATTTGGAAACAAATTCAATTCGAATAAGCTGTTCACCCATTGGTGTACTAGGGTCCACACCAGCATACTGTTGGACATTCTTTCTCACCCTCTCCAAAAAATCAGTAGGGGACTCGTCTTTCCCCTGGTGGTTCCCAAATGCCTTGGTAAAATTGTGACCCTTTGGCACAGCCTCCCGTATCCCTTTAATTGTCCACTCTCTATATTGTCTCATACTTGCCAATCCCTCGGGTGTTCGTTTGTCCCACCTGGGTTCATTTAAGGGATATTTTTGTTCATGGGGTCTAGGGTCCCCAGGTTGTTCATATTCCCACATGAGGAGGGCAGCCCGTCGAATCATCTGCCTCTCCTGGGGTGAAAATAATGTTCCCATTATTGCCTGCATCTCTTCCCACGTATATGTGTTTGGTCCCAAGAATTGGTCAAGCTGTTCAGCCAGTCCTATAGGATCTTCCAATAACTTTTTCATTTCTTTCTTAAATCCCCGCACCTCTGTACTAGTTAGGGGAACATTCACATATCCTGTTCCCCCTCCCGGTCCTCCCATAGGAACTTCTCTCAGGGGATTTAGGTTTATTGAAAACTTTGATGGTCCTGGACCAGTCTGGGATCTTGTCCAGGGTCGGTTTACCGGTGGAAGTTTAGGGTCCGACTCCCTTAATTCATCCTTTTTATCCCGGCCCCCTTCGGGGCAATCAGATTCATCACCTTTCCCCTCTGGTAATAAGCTTTCCTCGGGCGCAGTAGGCACCGGGGGAATATAAGGAGGGGGAAGGTTGTCCAGAGGTTCCCATTTCTTTTCTCCTGCCACTCTCAATTTAAAACATTTTGTTAAGGATCCTGGCCAGGGAACCCAACAAAATGCATATGCTGACTCTTCTTGATTCACCTTTGGTCTCGAATTTACATATATGTTTAATGCTTGTTTAACCCAATCCTCATCAGATCCAAATTTCGGCCACCAGACCGAGGAACCTTTAATAGGTTGTTTTGACCAAAGGAGACAATATTGGACCATCTTTTTCTTGTTTTTGTCCCGATATCTTTTACTATCCCAATTTTCAAACATTCTCCCCAAAGGGCTGTCAAGGGGTACTCCCAGGAATTGTCCTGAATTTTCAGACGAGCCCTTAGATTTTGATCCTCCCATTTTCCCACCTAGATCTGTTTATCGTTGCTGAGGACCCTCTCGCTCTGGACCCTACTCCCTTCCTCTCAGACGCCTCGTCGGAGGTGCTGTCCCTCCTTCGGTTACGGCTGAGGTTTTCCTGGGGTTGACCCCTCTCTTCTCGGCACTTCGTCGGAGGTGCTGTTCCTCCTTCGGTTACCGCCGAGGTTTCCCTGGGGTCTATCCTAGAGTCCCGCGACAGGGTCCTCACACAACGACAAAAGATCTATACTTAATCTATTCCGTTAGGTTTTTATCCAAACAGGTGTATCCCGTTACACCTGTTACCCAATCCCCACACCACAATCGTAAGTCGTCACTTACCGGTGTCTTCCCGGGGATTGAACCGTCACCCTTCTCCTCTCCGTCTTGTCGTGTCACCCTGTCCGGATACCACTCGCTGAAGCCGCCCGAAGCGACGAGCAAGGGACTAGGAGCCGCTGAATTCAGCGGGGTGCACCGCCTCCGATGTCCCTCTTCTCGCCTCCCCTCACCGCCGGAGTGTAGATCCCGGACGAGCCCCCATTTGTCAGAAATAAAACTTCTCACACATGAGTCTCTTTAAAACTGATGACACGACAAGCTTTATTTACAAGTCTGCAGAGTTGGACTCAACTGGTTTCTCACCAGTTAAGCCGCGATACATACAGTGCATTGATTTTTATACCTTTATTATTTGCCCTTCCCCTTCTTATTAATACTGTTTTAATTGGTTAGTATTACAAAAACATTCTAGTATAACTGCATTATTAATTATCACGTTCGTTACGTACGCTGTGAACTCTACATTCACTGAATTCTGTTTCTCACACTTCTTATCAATCTTTTGTCTCCTGCATGTCTCTCACTATGACCATGAAAAGATAGGTTTAAAAAAACATATTCAGCAGCTCCTTCTGTCCTTGACTGCTAGTAAACTCTCTGTCCGTTCTGGCTTCCCTGTTTATGATTAATCATCACATTTTAAATTAAGTCTTTTTAACCTAAATTTTCTATATCACACATTCCACACATCATGGTGAGTGTGCTGGATATCGGTGCGAAGGAAGAGACTTTCACCATTGACCACCTCAAACCAGCACATCAGGACATTAGCAAATTCAGCCCCCACGACCCAGATATAGACGACCGAAAGCAGCGAACAGCGCTGGTTCTAGGAAGGTGGGGCATCATGCTAACTGGGATGCCACCCTGTACACAAGATGGCCGACGAATGTGGCAACTGTTCAGAGTCCACGGGGACCAACAACTTTCATACCAGGGGACAACACGCACGGCAGGAATCAACAAAGAAGGGAACACTGAACAATTGGAGGCCGGCATGGATGTGACATCACTCCAGTCGACAGCAGCAGGGAGAGAATAGAAGCAGAGCAGCCAGTGTAATAAAGGAGTCTTTGACTTTGATTTTTTGGGCGTGTGTCCACCTTTCCACCCATCACAGTAGCGCGCACGCTCCAATTTCACATCGAATGGTCTTGCTCATCTTACCTCGGGAGTCACGTGTACAGTTTCCTTACCTGAAGCATGAGAAGTGCACAAAGATCGTCAGATTTGTTTCTGGGGTGTTTTAAGCAGGTGATAGAAGGAAAGTTTGAATGTGGATCTCTTGGTCGTTGGTAAAAAGGGAGATGACCTTACAACATTATGAGAGGACACAGCAGCACGGATCGAGAGAGGATAATCCAAAGGAGCCGAACACCAAGTGTCACAATTTCCCAATAACCGATCAGCTGCTTAGACTTTAAGAAATGTCTTCAATGAAAATGTAATATCCTTGGAATTCTCTCCGCTTTTGAAGGTGCATTTGAAATTGGGATCCGTGGACTTGTGATGAGTTTATTGCCGTACCCACTCATAGAGGGATCATATGCATTGAACTTAGATGTAGATACTTTGAAAAAAGTAGCAGACATTAAATTGGAAGCGGTAATAAATATGAAGGAAAGATTGAGAATAAATAGTCTCCCTTGCAGTTGGGGTACAATGTATTGCTTGAGATCAGAGGAATCCTGGAGCCAGGCAAAAGTGATCCTGTGCTTCCCAAGGATTTGATTGTTGTTGGATTAGTAAAAAGTGGAAGGGCCGAAGGATCTTCTGATCCTTCGACTGCTTGATTTGTCTTCTGATGCTGATTGGGTTCACCTGTGTATTCGCTCGCTCGCTCGCTGATTGGTTGCTTCAGTTACGCGAGGCAACGGTTTGATTCGGTGAGGCCGTTATTTGATTGGACGCTGAAGTCGGGTTGGATTGATGGGCGGGTTCGCGGGTTGATTGGCTCTTGCTGTGAGGAGGCGGGACATTTGCGGCAGCGTCGTCTGCTCGGGGTCCGTCGTGTCGCCTCGGGCGCGAATGGGAGTAAGTTGGCGGAGGCGCCGGAACCTTCCACAGCCGCGCGGTCCAGGGAAAGCGGGCGACCCGCAGCCCACCGGCCCCACCCGGGAGCGGCCGGTACCGGCTGGGTGTTTGGGTGGAGCCGAGGCGTCGGTGCGAGGCCTGATGCCGCCGACAGGGCGAGGCTGGAGGCCGCGGGGTTACTTGCAGCGGGAAGGGGCGGGGTCAGGTGATTGGCAAGTCTTGTTTGCGCATGCGTGGTGAGTTCGCGCATATGTTGAAGATACGCATGTGCCGATTGAGGGCGACGAAACGAACCCTTTGCGCTCGCGGCAACTGACGACTGGCGCATGCGCACAGAAATTAAGATGGCTGCCCCCAGCTAATGGACCTTGAGTCACAAAGTCAATCCTGTGACTGTTCTCGTTTGTCAAATCATTTGATTTTAAAAATAGGCTCTCAGACTTCAGGGCTCCTCGCACGGGGGCAATACCCCGACTTGCGACCATCGTGGTCCCACCCTCCCCCCCTACTCGACCATTGTGGGACCTTTGGACTAAACTCCTTTAATTAAAATAATAACTATTTATAAACTCCTACAAGACTTCAGGGCTCCTCGCACGGGGGCAAAACGCCGACTTGCGACCATTGTGGGGTCTGATTGATCCTTTGGACTCCATTATGGTCGCAGGTCGGGGAGGACCTGTCGGGGTCATTGGGTCGCTGAGGAAGGGATGGAAAACCAATCCATTTTTTGCTTCCCAATGCTCATAGAATGTGTCTGATTCCATCCGTTTTTCCTGTTGTAGTATCACATTCTTCATAAAGTTAGATGTTATTTTTTAAATTGTGTCACCTGAACAATAATGCTCCAATCCTTCTGATCCTGACGTACCATGTGTTTAAAATGTAATGTTTCTCAGTTACTTGATCGAATGCCTTAAAAATATAGGGACTTTGGTGTTAAAAATACAGAGTAAAGATTTCACCAATCCTTTTGAATTTATGATCTCTGGGATTTCTGGTCATGTTTTCTATTTAGGTTGGTGTATCTTGCAGACCTGTTTGGTTGTAGCAAGTAAGAAGTTATCCATTTGTAGCATCCGCTGCGGCAGCGCTACCAAATAAAGAGACATCCAACCAAGGTGAGTGTAAAACAAAGACTGGCTTTTCTGGTTTAAATTTCCCACGTGTGCTCACTGGCCCACCCACTTCTGGTAACGTACCCCTGACTTCCAGCATCACTCTCCAGCTGGCTGGCCGCTACGCGGAAGTGAAGGGCATCTCAGCCCGCACATGGTGCAAGGCCCAGGCTCCTTCTCAGTGATAAAGGGGACTCTGTGCCATCTTGGACTGTCCAAGTGTTGCAGTTATTTGGCCTTTTTTGCTTGCCCAGTTGCCTAGTGCGCTACAATCTCAGCGTTGATAAGGGGGAAATTCTTTCAATGTTTTATTCACTTTTATTACAGAATTCTTCCTAGTATATCTGTGTAACATTGAAAATTATGGGTTTTCATGAACAGGGATCATGATTTTACTCATAATTTGGTGAGCCAATGGATAGGACAGTTTTTGCTAATGCCCCATGGGAAGCAAAATAAAAATGAAGTGACAAAATTAGGAAGGTTTGTTGACCCATCTTTTTAAGCAGGATGTCAGGATGATTTTCATCTTGCTTGCTGAATTAAAATGTGATTTGTCAGTTCTTAATGGCAGCTGCCATTATTGGCATTGCAAGGAGAGATGGGAAATGGGTCAGGTCCTTGGTGGTCCCAGTAATGCAACGTAGAAAGATGTCACGGGGCTGAATGTGGTTTAGGGAGGGAGAGGGTATTAATTTTTAGGAAAAGTATGTGGCCAGCCACCTATCAATATTTTTTTATCAAATAGAAATTCCTGCTGGTAGAGGCCATTTCCTACTTTGAACAGGCCCAATGTCATTATCCAAGCAGATATTGTTAAGAGCCCAAAGGATCCCAAAACCCAGCAGCAAGAGACATTCACCAAGACAAGTGGTTTTTAAAACAGAAGTTATTTTTAATCAAATTTAATCATGAAAATAGAATTAAACTTTAACCTAACTCTATACTTAACAATACTTAACAGTGCGGCTAACTCTATACTCTAACCTAACTCTATACTTAACAGTGCGGCTTTCGCGCAAACAGTGGAACTACTGACATGGTCTTTGCCCTCAGACAGCTCCAAGAAAAGTGCAGAGAACAAAACAAAGGACTCTACATCACCTTTGTTGACCTCACCAAAGCCTTCGACACCGTGAGCAGGAAAGGGCTTTGGCAAATACTAGAGCGCATCGGATGTCCCCCAAAGTTCCTCAACATGATTATCCAACTGCACGAAAACCAACAAGGTCGGGTCAGATACAGCAATGAGCTCTCTGAACCCTTCTCCATTAACAATGGCGTGAAGCAAGGCTGTGTTCTCGCACCAACCCTCTTTTCAATCTTCTTCAGCATGATGCTGAACCAAGCCATGAAAGACCCCAACAATGAAGACGCTGTTTATATCCGGTACTGCACGGATGGCAGTCTCTTCAATCTGAGGCGCCTGCAAGCTCACACCAAGACACAAGAGAAACTTGTCCGTGAACTACTCTTTGCAGACGATGCCGCTTTAGTTGCCTATTCAGAGCCAGCTCTTCAGCGCTTGACGTCCTGCTTTGCGGAAACTACCAAAATGTTTGGCCTGGAAGTCAGCCTGAAGAAAACTGAGGTCCTCCATCAGCCAGCTCCCCACCATGATTACCAGCCCCCCCACATCTCCATCGGGCACACAAAACTCAAAACGGTCAACCAGTTTACCTATCTCGGCTGCACCATTTCATCAGATGCAAGGATCGACAATGAGATAGACAATAGACTCGCCAAGGCAAATAGCGCCTTTGGAAGACTACACAAAAGAGTCTGGGAAAACAACCAACTGAAAGACCTCACAAAGATAAGCGTATACAGAGCCGTTGTCATACCCACACTCCTGTTCGGCTCCGAATCATGGGTCCTCTACCGGCACCACCTACGGCTCCTAGAACGCTTCCACCAGTGTTGTCTCCGCTCCATCCTCAACATCCATTGGAGCGCTTACATCCCTAACGTCGAAGTACTCGAGATGGCAGAGGTCGACAGCATCGAGTCCACGCTGCTGAAGATCCAGCTGCGCTGGATGGGTCACGTCTCCAGAATGGAGGACCATCGCCTTCCCAAGATCGTGTTATATGGCGAGCTCTCCACTGGCCACCGTGACAGAGGTGCACCAAAGAAAAGGTACAAGGACTGCCTAAAGAAATCTCTTGGTGCCTGCCACATTGACCACCGCCAGTGGGCTGATAACGCCTCAAACCGTGCATCTTGGCGCCTCACAGTTTGGCGGGCAGCAACCTCCTTTGAAGAAGACCGCAGAGCCCACCTCACTGACAAAAGGCAAAGGAGGAAAAACGCAACATCCAACCCCAACCAACCAATTTTCCCCTGCAACCGCTGCAATCGTGTCTGCCTGTCCCGCATCGGACTTGTCAGCCACAAACGAGCCTGCAGCTGACGTGGACTTTTTACCCCCTCCATAAATCTTCGTCCGCGAAGCCAAGCCAAAAAGAATACTTAACAAACCCAAATTAACCCCTTTTTAATTCTAAGTGCACATATTTGTAATGTGTTTAAATTTAAGAAAAGTGATTTGGTTCACAGTTCAATCTTACTTCTCTTTCTTCCAAGTTCTCTGGATGCAGGCAATTCCGCTGTGCACAGAATGGAATGTGTATAAATTTCACCAGGATTTGGTGCTCGAAAGGTAAATGTTTACCGCTCAGGATAGTTCTTGTAGGGTTTTTAGAGAGAGTTGTGTTGTTCCAGGATTTCCACAACTTAGGTACCACCATTAGTCACCTCAATGTCTCACTGATGAACTTTGCCCCGTTAGGGTTTTCTAGATGGTAACTTATTTCTGCAAGCTACTACAGAGTTCCATTCCTCTTTTTCCAAACAACAGGAGTTCTTTCTTCTGCTTAACCTAGTGTTAGATAAACAAAACCTAGGATTGAATTTCCTGTAAGCAGCCTGCAGAAAGGTACTTGCAGCCATCCTGGCTCCATTTCCAAACAATGGTCATTCATTTTATGACATCAGTTTGATTAACACCTACTTTTGAATGTGAATAACATTCTCCAGAGATCTTCAATAATTCTTCAGTCTTTCAAATAAGATGTTTTAAAATGTATGTGTGTGTATGTATGTAACCTACTCTAAATCTTACCAAAATCCCAAATATTACCAAATTCTCCAAATATATTTATCCATTACAATATCACGTAAGGAGCATTTAAGAGATTCTTAGACAGGCATATATGGGTGAATGAAAAACAGGGTTGTAGCGGATGCACAGCACAGTATTACAAACCACCACCATCAGTTCACAGACTTACCTGACACGTCGCGGGCTAACAGTGCTGGGTACCAAAGTACAGTGAGTGGATCAAATGAAGCCCCTGCCTAAAGGCATGGGGCACTAATGGCTCGTAGATTTAACCTGCTGGTCCTGTGGACCGGAAGGTGTTCACTAATATTCTCATTGACAGGCAGGGAATAAAAGGTCTGTGTATGTCTGCAATAAACCAGTCTTGAGTTGACTACCTTTGTATGTGTTTGCCTTTATTAAGCAGCATCTACCACAGTAGCCGCTACAGGGTTTTTTTTTTTGTTAGAAATATCTAGATCAACACAACATCGTGGGCCAAAGGGCTTGTACCATTTTGTCATATTCTGCTATTGCTTGACTTTGAATATCTGTTGTAAGCTCTGTGAGACTTCAGTAATGTAGCAAATGTGCACAGCAACATTGCAGTCAGGAGTTTGTATCTCCTGGTTGACTTGAGCTTTTCTCTTTTTCACACAATGCTTTCTAGTTCTGGTCAGTAAGAAAAGAAATATTGTGCATGTTGAATATGTCATTATGTCTGAAAGTAACACTGGAAAAGAGTCAGTAACACCAAGGTAAATAGCATCCTTTAGTGGCTGGTGCAGTTTCCTGACGGGCACAAGTTATCACTCAGTGGCGACAGTGATGTGAAAATGTGGGTAAATTATTTTGTATATGATTTATACATGTTAAAATTAGCTGTTGTTTGTTCCAATTTCAGGTAGGAGTGGTTGCAAAGTGGGTAAGGATAGAAAATACTTGGGGATAAAAAACTGGGGCTTGCATTTGATGGTGTGAAAGTCAAAATGGAAACTCAGAATAAGGCTCATCTGATTTAGCAAGCCACTGGCTCTCATACATCCACCAGAAGTGAATCTAGAATTGAATTATGAGTCTTTTATGGTGGGTATCTTCAAAGTCTGTTGATTGCAAGACTAAATTAAGAGCCCTTTTGCCCCTGGCTGTGCTGAAAGATTGTTTTGTTTATTAACTAAATCTTTCTGAAAGGGAGAATAGTGTGAAGCGGCTTTCCAACTCGTTGGTGATGAATCTTGCAGTAAGATGTTTCAAATAATTATAGATTCCTAATTCCTCCCAGTCCTCGGGCATTTTCTCCTGCAATCTACATCAGTTACCACCATCCAGGGATTCTCATGAAGGGTAAGTTTCAAATTCACCTCCTCCAACCATGTCCGTGCCCTCTGTGGCAAGAAACCCAATCCAGAGTAAATGACAGATTGGCTGAGCGCCTCCACTTGGATCACAATGGCCATCTTGGCTCATGGTCACAAGATGTTTTAAGTTCCATTCCATTCCCACACTGACCTTTGTCTTCTGCCTCCTCCATTGTCTGGGTGAGGTCAAATACAAAGGAACCATCTCTTATTGAATTTGTGAATCGATGGTATGAATATGGAATTGTCCAAGTTCATGTAACCAGCCCACACCCCCCCAGGTTTTCTCTCTGTCCTGTTGATCCACTCAGTTCCCCTCATATTTTCCCTTCCAAACCAGATGACTTATAAATGTGGGCAGAGAAATTATAGATGGAGTTTAATCTGGACAAGTGTCTTGCACTTTGAGAAGAGTTGTAGTAGTGTTGCAATGAGGGATCTTGGGGTGCAAGCGCGAGCTCCTTGAAAGTGGCAACAAAAGTGTAGGGTGTTAAAGAAAGTATTCTTCATTGAGCAGGGCATGAAGTATAAACGTGGTTAGACCACATTTCAAGTGTTTTCTGCATTTCTAGTTGCTGCATGACAAAAAGAGTTTTTCAGGGGGTTGCTTGGGATAGAGCATTGGTTCTGGGGAGAGGTTGGACAAATTTGGATAGTTTTCTCTGGAACATTGGAAGCTGAGTGATGACCTGGTTGAAATTTATCCAATTATTGTAGTCCTGGAGAAGGTAGATTTCTTCTTCCCCCTCCCCTGTGGGAGATGTAAAAATACTACGATGCCTATATTGAACATGAGAGGGGAAAAGGAGAGAAGTGAGGCAGGTTTTTGCACAGTGCGGTGGGGGTCTGGCCCACGCTGCCAGGATAGTGGTGAAATCACCACGATTTAAGAGGCATTTGGTTGGTCACATGAACAAGAGGGAATAATGGGTGATGCGTATGGACCATGTGCTGACAGATGGGATTATGCTCTGTTGGGTGATGATTCATCTCTTTTCAAGGATTGTTGCCGATGGGCAATAAACTTTTCACAAAGGTCTATCTCCAATGAATGTATTTAGAACATTTCCATGAGTTAATTCCCTGTAGAAACACCAGTTTATCATTCAAGCTGTGGAGCCACAGCAATAATGCAAAGTAAAAGGCCATCAATACTGAATCCATTTTAATCAGCCTTCACCTTGTACAATGTTCAGTTGAGACAAGAAAATCAAAATGCAACTTTTATCATCAAGGAAAGATGAGTAATCCTCTGTACCACAGAATTATTGCTGAAAAAATATTTGGAAAATTTTGTGAATTCAGCTTCCAAACAGTTGATGAAGAGGAGCCACAACGAGATTTTTAAAAATTAAACCCAGAACATTTATTAGAAGATGTTTATCACAATAAACATGTTCAGGTTCAGTAATGATCGATTCTGGATTGGCATGTGGCAGTAATAAAAGGAATGCAGGATAGATATATTCCAAGGAAAAATAAATTAATGATTTGAATTGTGGTTTAAATGGTTTTGTGGCCAAATTTGCGGAGGTCACCAAGATAGGGGACAGAGTAGGAAATGTAGAAACCGTAAAGTTGCAGAAGGATATTGACAGATTAGGAAACTGGGCAAAATGATGGCAGATGAGATTTAACACCGAGAAATATACAGTTGTACATTTTGGCAGTGGAAATAAACAGGAAGCATACTATTTGGATGGGATGAAAATTCAGACCTTGGATGTGCAAAGGGACCTGGGTGTCCTTGTGCAAGGAAAACTAAAAGTTAATGACCAGGTGAAATTGGTCATGAAGAAAGCGAATGCTATGTTGGCATTCATTTCAAGATGAATAGTGTACAAGGGAAAAGTCATGTTAATGAGGCTCTATGGGGCACTGGTGAGACCTCATTTTGAGTACTGGGTGCAGTTTTGGGCCCCCTATCTGAGAAAGGATGTGATGTTGTTGGAGAGGGTGCAGAGGAGAATGATGAGGATGATTTCCAGAACACAAAATATAATGTACGAGGAGAGTTTGACAGCACTTGGATTGTATTCATTGGGGTATCGGAAATTAAAAAAGAAAGCTCATGGAGATATTTTGTATTTTGAAAGGTTTAGATAGGGTGGATGCGGGTAAGATGTTTCCCTTGGTGGGTGAGTCGAGGACAAGAAAATTAGAGGTTATCCATCCAAAACAGAGATTGGGTTGAACTTCTTTCGCCAGAGTGTCATGGAGCTGTGGAACTTATTGCCTCATACAGCAGTGGATGCCAGATCACTGGGAGTATTTAAACAAGAAATAGACAAGTATCTCGTTAGTGAGGGCATGAAGGGATATGCGGAAAAGGCTGGAAATTGGAAGGAGTGCAGAGTAGCTCAGTGTGTATTTACGGAGCAGATTCGATGGGCCTGGTGGCCTGGTTCTGTTCTTTTGTCTTGGGATCTTGTTCTCATTTGAGAGTGATTATCGAAGGCAACTGAGAAAAATGGAAACAATTTGAGGCAATTGTTGGAGTAGGTTATTTGTTTGCCATCTCTATGTAAAACTCCAAAATTATCTGTCACTTTGGATCAGTGCTGGTCCCTCCAATCCCTGAGGAACATCGTCTTTCTAATATGTCATGTGTTCTTTCAGCTACAAATGATTCTCTTTTTCAAACATGGCCACAGGTTACTCGTGCTTCATTTCTGTCTTGCAATCTTTTTGGGTGGTTTTTCAGTTGTAAATGTGGAAAATTCCATTTTGGGAGTGGATTTCTTGTCACATTTTTCCGTGATGTATTTGAAAAAACGTTGTTGTGTGGACTGCAGCTCTTGAATGCAACTGAGCTGCATTTGTTGTCCTTCCAATGCCATCTGCTGCCTGACAAGCCTTCAACCTGATTCCTGCCCTTTCCAAGCCTTGCTCAAGTGTTTTCCTCGCCTCGTGACCCCATCGTAATGGTGTACAGACATGCAATAAGCCACCATATAAAGGCAGGGTCTGAGACGCAGGTCGTAATGCCCCCAGATTATCTTAAAATCGCAAGATTGGATTGGCAAGAGTTGGGTGTCGTCCACAGATCTGACAGCTGCTGGGCTTCACGGTTGCATATGGTTCTGAAAAATACTAGGGATTGGCGGCCTTGCAGAGATGATCGTCCCCTGAACAATTCCACCGTGCCTGACTGATACAATATTCCAAATTGACAAGACTTCTCAGCCAACCTCCACGGCAAATATGTATTTGCTAAAATAGATCTAGTACATGCTTACTATTAGATTCCATTTGAGTCTTCGGATGTCACGAAGACACCAGTGATGGTCCCGTTCGGCATGTTTGAGTTTCTGAGAATACCATTCGGTCTGTGGAATGCAGCTCAGACATTCCAGTGGTTCATGGACCACGAACTCACTGGCCTTGGGTTTTTTTTGGTGCTTGTGTTGATCGAGGAGATTCTGGTTGTAAGTGTGGATGAAGAGAAGCACAAGAGCCACCTTATCTCATTGTTTCCGAGGCTTGAGGAATGTGGCATCGTGATTAATCCCAGGAAAGTGATTCTGGTGCTTCTGATCTTGTATTTATGGGACCTAGAGTTATGCAACATGGTATTTTGGCTGATGAATGAGAAGTGCGTGAATTTTGAGAATTTCCTCCCCCCATTAAGGTTGGCCAATTGTGATGGTATTTAGGTATGAGGAATTTTTATCGCTGTTCCCTGGTGAATGCCACAGCATTTCTATTACCTCTTGCTGAACGACTCAAAGGATCTGATGTCTGCTTCAAAAAGACCTTAACTTTGTGTATGCTTTCCATGATGTGAACACTTTTCTTGCAAATGTCACGAAGCTTGTACATCAAATGCCTAAGGCCTTGCTCTCTTACAACAGATGCATCTGTCAGTGCTGTGGGAGCAGTGTTCGAACAACTAGTCTGTGGGCAATTGGAACCTTGGTGTTTTTTTTCAGCCAAGCGGTCACTGGCTCAGGCAAAGTATAGTACATTTGGGCAAGAACTCTTAGCTATCTATCTCGCAGTGAAACATTTCTGTTTTAAAAAATATATATTTATAGTTTTGTATACAGTTCAATATAATAATAGAATCGTATCCAAATGATACGTTCAATGATCAAAATAGAATAAAAAAATAAATGTTGTACTGTACATAAAAGTGAGAAGAGAAAAAAAGTATAAAAGAAAAAAATACAGATCTAGGTGCAAAGCTCCTGTGATTACTATTCCCTTCCAAAAGGAAAGGCAGGATATTAATAAAATAGTAGAATTAAACCAACATGATAAGGTTCAACCATTAAGATTAAAGAAAAGTGGTGGTGGGGTGGAGAAGTGAATACATTAGATATCCAAACCCATATCTAAATATGGTTTCCATATTTTGAAGTAGGTATCATACCCAGTTCTAATATTATAAATCACCTTTGCTAAGGAAATACAATTTTGCATTTCCCCACAATCAATTTTAAGATTGGATTCAGATCTAAAACATGAATTTGAAAAATTAGGAATAAATTAATTGATGTGCCATGAAATATAATTGATGAATAAGTTATTATTAACTAATCTATCAAAAACATTAACTGCTGTCCCAACAAGTGTCAGACCAGCAAAAAGGGTCAATTTCAGTTCCCAAATCCAATTCCCATCTTTCTTTTGATTTATTCAAGTCTGGATTTGGAGATTCCTCTTGAAGTAGAAGATACAATTTGGAAATGTTTCTTTGTAATTCCCTCATGAATCCCAATTTCCAATCCAATATTTCAGCTTTTTTATTGGAAGGTCATCCTTTGACCATTTGTACAGACCACCAGCCTCTTATGCATACTGTATCTCTACTTGCCAAGGGAGATTCAGCACTTGCACTTCATCCTTCAATTTTCATCAGACACACGTGACATCTGAGAGAAAGCGAATTGGTGCCCAATCCAGGTGCGACATTACATACAACTACTGACATCAATTTCAATGCCATGGCTCATGTACGATGCACTGATCCCGATTTCATCCGGTGTAACCAGATCAACTCTGGTCTCCATCTTCAAGATGTGACCCTGGATGAATCGGCTGAAATGTTGGTCTGATTTTTTTCCCCCAACAGGAAGGACTAGGCTATTTGTGTGTGCAGCTATGAGGCAGGAGATTTTCCCTTCACAATCTATCTCTTCCTGGTGGAAGAGCATCAATCAAACTGGTTAAGGAACATCTTACCTGGGTTCGTTTAAAACAGAATGTTGGATTATGGGCAAGGACTTGCTTGCTGGGTCAATGCCCTAAAGTCTCCAGGCACATGAAATTCAAGCTGGGGGATTTTGTTGTTTTGGATTCCCATTTCCAGCACATGCACCTTGTGGCTTGAAAGGTCCACTTCTGCCATCTCGGCAATGTACTTTTCTGCTCACGTGTGAGGACAGGACTACCAGGTGGAAGGATGAAATTCCTATCATCGGCATCTCTGTAGAGACAATTGATGGGACTTTTGTGGATCATTGGATTCCATCTTTTGGTGTTCTGGGCACTATTACAACAGATCGAGGGTCTCAGTTCGAGTCAGCATTAGTCCGAGCTCTCACTGATCCTCTGGGCACTACCTGAATTATGGCTAAGCATTTCAGGGCCAACAGCATCTTTGAGCATTTTCCTTGACGATCGGAAGCACCATTGACAGCAGGTGGCAAATCATCGACATGGAGCGAAAGTTTGCCAATGGTTCTCCTTTGTGTGACTACAGCTCTTAGGGCAGATCATGGATGTTTAGTGGAAGAGCTAGTCTATGACTGTATGCTGACCTTGCCAGGTGAGTTTGTGAATCTGAGTCCAGACACAGTGCTCATGAACAGGTCAGTTATCTTGATTTTCTTCGAAAAATGAGATTACTCTGATGTTCTCCTATGTGGCAGCATCATCTGCAGTGGATGTGCCAAATGATTTACAACACTGTACTCGTGTGTTTCTTTGACATGATGTTGTTCGTAAACCACTTTAGCCCATTTACGATGGTCCTTTCCAGGTCTTATGGCACCATCCATAGTGTTTTGTGATTGACAGGAATGGAAAATGTAACACTGTTTCCATCAACAGGTTGAAGCCAGTGTATTTTGAATGTCCACATTCTGCATCAGTGCCAGAGGGCCAGTGCGGCCAGAGGGCCGGTGCGGCCAGAGGGCCGGTGCGGCCAGAGGGCCGGTGCGGCCAGAGGGCCGGTGCGGCCAGAGGGCCGGTGCGGCCAGAGGGCCGGTGCGGCCAGAGGGCCGGTGCGGCCAGAGGGCCGGTGCGGCCAGAGGGCCGGTGCGGCCAGAGGGCCGGTGCGGCCAGAGGGCCGGTGCGGCCAGAGGGCCGGTGCGGCCAGAGGGCCGGTGCGGCCAGAGGGCCGGTGCGGCCAGAGGGCCGGTGCGGCCAGAGGGCCGGTGCGGCCAGAGGGCCGGTGCGGCCAGAGGGCCGGTGCGGCCAGAGGGCCGGTGCGGCCAGAGGGCCGGTGCGGCCAGAGGGCCGGTGCGGCCAGAGGGCCGGTGCGGCCAGAGGGCCGGTGCGGCCAGAGGGCCGGTGCGGCCAGAGGGCCGGTGCGGCCAGAGGGCCGGTGCGGCCAGAGGGCCGGTGCGGCCAGAGGGCCGGTGCGGCCAGAGGGCCGGTGCGGCCAGAGGGCCGGTGCGGCCAGAGGGCCGGTGCGGCCAGAGGGCCGGTGCGGCCAGAGGGCCGGTGCGGCCAGAGGGCCGGTGCGGCCAGAGGGCCGGTGCGGCCAGAGGGCCGGTGCGGCCAGAGGGCCGGTGCGGCCAGAGGGCCGGTGCGGCCAGAGGGCCGGTGCGGCCAGAGGGCCGGTGCGGCCAGAGGGCCGGTGCGGCCAGAGGGCCGGTGCGGCCAGAGGGCCGGTGCGGCCAGAGGGCCGGTGCGGCCAGAGGGCCGGTGCGGCCAGAGGGCCGGTGCGGCCAGAGGGCCGGTGCGGCCAGAGGGCCGGTGCGGCCAGAGGGCCGGTGCGGCCAGAGGGCCGGTGCGGCCAGAGGGCCGGTGCGGCCAGAGGGCCGGTGCGCCAGAGGGCCGGTGCGGCCCGAGGACCGGTGCGGCCCGAGGACCGGTGCGCCCGAGGACCGGTGCGCCCGAGGACCGGTGCGCCCGAGGACCGGTGCGCCCGAGGACCGGTGCGCCCGAGGACCGGTGCGCCCGAGGACCGGTGCGCCCGAGGACCGGTGCGCCCGAGGACCGGTGCGCCAGAGGACCAGACGTACCCCTGCATTTCCTGTCTTGCAGTATCATACAAGTTCAGGCTGAACTGTCAACCCTCCAGACCGTTACCCTGGGGACAGTTCCATTCAGTCGCCTCCTTGCATGGAGCAGAGGCTGGAGGTGGGGGGGAGGGGGCTGTAATGGTGATGTATCTACCTGCTTTGGGAACGGTGCCAGTTGCCGCTGATGATGTAATTGGATCGTCGCACTGGAGGAATAGCCCACGTGCGCAGGTGCGTTAAGCGTCAGTATATGGGTGATGGATCTCGGATGCAGGAGGAGTTGACAGAGAGGGTCAGGATCACCGTGTGGCACTGAGCTAAGGAGAAGGTCAAAGGGGTTTGGCTGGGTGATGTTTGGGGAGTTGAAGAATGCAATGTTGTGTCTGAGGAGGATAAAGACTGCATTGTCTTCTGGAGGAAACGTGTGAGGGTATTCTTTAATTGTTTGTAAACGATGGTATATCAGTGCCGTTACAAATCTAACCCTTCCCTACCTCACACTCATTACCCTCTATTATTTTTCCATCCATGTATCTTAGAGTGTTTTGAATGTCCTTATTGTACCAGCCCCCACCTCCACCCGAGCAATGCATCCGAGATCCTCACAGGTCTGTATTTTATAAAAAAAAACTTGTTTAGACGATCAAATCAAATGATGAATGAAGTTCTATTGCAACATCTCGTGATCTCATCATCATTTCTTTGCAGATTATGGGCAAATTAAGAGAAAAATGTTTGTCTTAAATAGACACTATGAAGGAGAGGGGGAAGGGTGGATCCCTTATTGTATCTGCTGTGCAAATACGAGCTGCATTGTTACACCTCATAACAACACATGTTGAAGAATACTGCGGAATGGTCATGATCTAAAATACCCAAACTGGAGAAATAAATTGAGATGAATGCCTTTGGAATGAACTTTGGAAGGCATCATTGGGTTTTCGTGACTTGCTCATGAACCAGAATTTCTCTCACTTGGGTTCTGGCTCCTGAGCCTATTCTCTTGCTTCTATTTCAATCAAGTGGCTACTTTCCCTTCCTGGCTCCCATGCAAGCTCGCTGTGGCTTCTTTTGTACTGACTGTTATTATGTTGTTGCAAAGTACTGTCCATCCATCTTTTCTCAAAATCTGGACTAATCCGTACCAACTCATGAAATATTGATGCTCTCCATTTATTGACTTCCTTGATTTGAGTTTCTTCATGTCCAACATGGTTCAACAGTGGATGGCAGAATCGCAACTCTGTTGCGCTGCCAGTGATAGGGATGGGGTTCAAATCCTGCTCTCTCTGTGAGGAGTTTCTATGTTCTCCCTGTGTGTGCTTAGGTTTTCCCCGGGGTGGGGGAGGGGGGTCCAGATTTTTCCCACTGTTCAAAAAGTATGAGTGTGTTGAAGGTGAATTGGGAGGCACAGGTTTGTGGGCCTAAAGGGTCTGTTACTGTGCTGTAACTAATCTTAAAGTATCGCATTGACTCTGATATGTCACTAATGTAAATCTTGGTAGTAATGGTGTGTATGATTCAGCTTTGTCTTGATCTCTGCGGCTATTGGCCTCGCCTCTCATGTGGAACCCTATAACTTGGGTGTTTTGGAATTACTTAGTTGTGAGCAGTATATCTGAATGAATAGCTTCACTAATTACTCACCATGTTCATGTTTAAAGTCCATCTATCCTTGTCTGCCAAGTCTGCACTGGAAAATTGTAAATGTTACTCCACTCTTTAAGAAGGAAGAGAGGCAAAAGACTGTAAATTTTAGACCAATCTTCACATTTAAAAAATCACGTAATTTGTTATCTTTTCCAAACAAATACAAGCTTTCATTTTGCCAATGATTCATATTTAAATCCACATAATTTTTCCAAGTAATCCCAATACATTCCCTCGCCACTGCTCATACTTACTGAATAAACTCAATTTGAGATTTATCCATTCTTAAACCCATTGTTAAAGTTGTAATATACCCCATTTAAAAAAAGCAGTGGATCTAACATTAAAGTAGTCTCCAATAATTCCGCCTTAAACTCTTTAATTTTTATCCTAAAAGACTTACTTTATCACACAACCAGACAGAATTGAAAAAAAAGTACCAATTTGAGTCCCACAATTAAAACATAAATCCGAATGACTAAATCCATATCTTTTTAACTTTTCCGGGATTTAATACAACTGATGTTGAAAATTATAGTTCACCAAATTTAGTCACACTATCTTCACACATAGTAGTCCATCCTTCTTGGGATAATTCTAAGGATAAATCTTTCTCCCATTTAGGCTTTGATTTATCTAAATCCAGTTTAGCCATTTTTTCTTGCAACAAAGAATACATTTCTGAAATAAATCCCTTTCTGCCCCATTTACAATTAAATTTTTAAATTTAGTTAACTTAGGCATGTTCGATTCCCACCCAAAACTCTTCACTACTGGAGCATGTACTTGAAAATATGCAAGCAAAGAATTTAACAGTACCTCAATTTTTTCCTGAAGCCTAACATAAGAAAAAAATATCCCATCTTCAAAACAATCTGCTAACACTTGAACACCTTTCATCTGGCAAATCTTTAAATACTGAGATTACTTATCGAGAAGGAGATGTAGTTATCCTGATATGATGGAATTTGTAATGAAACCTTACCTCCAGTTCCTATTTCCTGATTTCTTTTATACCAAGTATCACATAAATGTCATAATACTGGCACATTATAATAATGCAAAAGACGAGGAGTCCATCTAAATATACACTGATGTATAATAAAATGTGAAATCTGTGATAATAACATTTTAGCCCAGTGTGGAGGTTGATTAACATTGAACATCCTATTAATAAATTTTAACTGATAATTAACTAATAATTTAGTAAATAATTCTGAAAATGAAGCCATTGTCGTCCCTAATGCATATTGCCATGTTAAATTTTGCAAAAATACTCTAGCCAATGTACCTTTCTATAAAAATATTCTGATTGCTGCATAACTCTTTAAAAACTATGTTTGGAAGCGAACATGGAATTGATTGAAAAAGCTATTAAATATAAGGAAAATTATTCTTTTTAATACAATTCACATGTGCCATTCATGTCAAAGGAAGGTATTTCCATTTGATTAAATCAGCTTTAATTTTATCAATAGAGAAACATAGTTCAACTTACACAAATGTTGATAATCCACATCAACCATTACCTCTAAATATTTAATTTTCATTTTTCATCTAAGCTGTGTAATCTGTTTACAAGCAGGATAATCTTCCTCTGTAATTGGTAATATCTTCCTCTTATCCTGATTAACCTTATAATCAGACATTTCTCCATATTGTACCAAACCTTATATTCTCTTCCTTTATTTTAATCCCACTAATTTTATAATTTTGTCTTATAGCTTGGGCTAGCGGTTCTATCACCAATGGTGACAAAGGACAACCTTGCCTAGTGGAGCGTGTTAAATTAAACGTATCTGAAATTTGTCCATTCGTCACCATCCTCACCAAGGGATTTTTATACAAGTCTTTAACCCAACCAGGTAAAAAAGGTCCAAACTTAAATCTTCAAGTACTTTAAATAAAAAGTACCTTTCAACTCGATCAAAGGCTTTTTCCGCATCTAATGCCACTCTCATTGATTCATTCAAACAATGTCTTGACACATTAATCAACGTCAACAGTCTAACAATATTTTCAGAAGAAAATCTATTCTTAATGAAACCTGCTTGATCAACATGTATTAAACGTGATAAATACTTTGCAAGTCTATTAGCTTGGATAACATAACATATAACATAACAATTACAGCACGGAAACAGGCCATTAGGCCCTTCTAGTCCGCACCGAACCAAACACCCCTTTCTAGTCCCACCTCCCTGCACAATGCCCATAACCCTCCATCTTCTCATCCATATACTTGTCCAACCTTTTCTTAAATAATACAATTGACTCCGCCGCCACTATTTCTCCCGGAAGATCATTCCACACGGCTACCACTCTCTGAGTAAAGAAGTTCCCCCTCATGTTACCTCTAAACCTCTGCCCCTTAATTCTTAACTCATGTCCTCTTGTTTTAATCTTTCCTCCTCTTAACGGAAATAGTCTATCCACATCCACTCTGTCTATCCCCTTCATAATCTTAAATACTTCTATCAAATCCCCTCTCAACCTTCTACGCTCCAAAGAATAAAGACCTAATCTGTCCAATCTCTCCCTATACTCTAGATGCTTAAACCCAGGTAACATTCTGGTAAACCTTCGCTGCACTCTCTCCACTCTGTTTATATCCTTCCTGTAATTAGGCGACCAGAACTGCACACAGAACTCCAAATTAGGCCGCACCAACGTCTTATACAATCTCAACATCACCTCCCAACTCCTAAATTCCATGCAATGATTGATAAAGGCCAGCATACTAAAAGCCTTCTTCACCACCCTATTCACGTGAGTTTCTACCTTCAGGGAACGATGTACCGTTACTCCTAAATCTTTCTGCTCTTCTGTATTCCTCAATGCTCTCCCATTTACCACATATGTCCTATTCTGATTCTTCTTACAAAAATGAAGCACCTCACACTTATCAGCATTAAATTCCATCTGCCATTTTTCAGCCCACTTTTCTAAGCAGCCCAAATCCCTCTGCAATCCTTGAAAACCTTCTTCATTATCCACTATTCCACCTATCTTAGTATCGTCTGCATATTTACTAATCCAATTCACCACCCCATCATCTAGATCATTAATGTATATAACGAACAACAATGGGCCCAATACAGATCCTTGAGGCACACCACTGGTCACCGGCCTCCAACCTGACAGACAATTATCCACTACCACTCTCTGGCCTCTCCCTTTCAGCCAATGTTCAATCCATTTGACTATCTTAAAATTTATACCTAAAGACTGCACCTTCCTAACTAACCTTCCATGTGGTACCTTATCGAAGGCCTTACTGAAGTCCATATAGACAACATCCACTGCGCTACCCTCATCCACATTCCTAGTCACCTCTTCAAAAAATTCAATCAGATTGGTCAAACATGACCTTCCTCCCACAAATCCATGTTGAGTGCTCCTGATCAGACCCTGTCTATCCAGATGTTTATAAGTACTATCTCTAAGAATTTTCTCCATTAATTTACCTACCACAGACGTCAAACTTACAGGCCGATAGTTGCCAGGCTTCCTCCTTGAACCCTTTTTAAATAACTACTATCTTATAATCTACATTTAATAAAGATATTGGTCGATATGAGGCAACTTTCATTGGGGCTCGTTCTTTTTTGCAATAGCTAAGTCTAGGTCTAGAAAAGGATTCTGGAAATGCTTTTGCTCTTCTGTAGCTTGTTTAAGAACATCCACCAAAAATTCTTTATAAAACCCTCCTGAAAAACCAATCTTCTCCAGGTGATATTCAATATAGCTTCTTCAATTTCTAAGTAATTGAAAGGAACTTCCAATTCTGTCCTATCTTTATCGTCCAAAACTGTTATCTCCAAACTACCTAAAAAAGACTCAACACGTTCCTCATCCTGACTTACTTCAAAAGGATATAAATTCTGGTAAAATGAGTGAAATTCATCATTCATTTTCTGAGGTTTAAAAGTGACTCCTGTATTATCTCATCGCATTTATTGTCCTTGATGCCTGTTCAGTCTTTAATTGCCGAGCGAAAACCTTATGCGCTCTTTCTCCTTACTCATAGTATCGCTATTTGGATCATTGTATTAATTTTTCATATTTATATGTTTGCATTATATTATAACAGTTTCAACTGAATCAAAAAAGTCTTTTTATCCACAGTCGAATTTCGTTGGAATTCCTTCTCTCAAATTGTTATTTCCTTCTCCAAATTTTGCCTCTCTGCCAAATGCTGTGTCTTAATTCTTGCAGTATAATTGATTATCAGACCTCTTAAATAAGCTTTTAAAACATCCCACAAAACAAATTTACTTTGTACTGAATATGTATTAATTTGAAAATAAGACTGAATATGGTCTTTGATATAACTTAGAAACTTTGGTTGCTTCAATAACATCCCATTAAACCTTCACCGATAAGGGGTGTCTACATTATGCAAACCAGAACATGTGCAGGTGCACAATCCTTTATCCAGAACCCTTGGAGGGGTCACTGTGGTTCGGCTTTCAGGTTTTTCTGGATTTTGGAAAGCTAGATTTAAGCCCACCCGAATCGTGCTGCTGTATCCATTCCCTTCCAGTCATGCTGCCATTTCCCTCACCCACCCCTCTCCCACCTGACTTGTGCTGCTGTCTCTCTCCCCACTTGCTGGTGTTTGGAACTTTCTGGATTTTAGATGTCTGGATAAAGGATTGTGTACTTCTACTTAACAATGAAGAATGATCAGACAAATCCTACTCTTATACTCTGCATGTATAAATCTACCCTGTAATTATACTGACATTAAGCAAAAGTCGATTCTCGAAAAAGAATCATGTCTGGGTGAATAAAAATAAAAGTCTTTTTCTGTCAGAATTAACTTCCTCCACATTTCTACCAAATTCAAATCTTTCATTGAGTCTAACATCCATTTAGCTATTTTGGTTCCTTGTATAGTTTTTGGAAATTTATCCAACACTCAATTAAAATCCCCACCAACCAAAATATTTTCATTAGCTTGACCCAGATTCAAAAAAGTTTCAAAACTAACGTCTTCATCATTTTCAATGGGTGGATAAACATTCATCAAAGTCCATGCTTCAGCAAAAATTTTACATTTCACCAACAGCTCTCTACCCAATGTGGCAGAGAATGATTCCAACTGAAACGGTATCTTCTTATGAACCAAAGTATCAACTCACCTCGAGCTTTCGAATTAAATGGAGATGAAAAACATGTCCGACCCAATCTCTTTTCAATTTCATATGTTCTTTCTCAGCCATATGAGTTTGTTGCAAAAAAGCAAGATCAACCTTCATTTTCTTTATATATGCCAATATTCCCTTCCTTTTCATCGGATTATTAAGTCATTTAGCATTAAAGGTCACAAAATTTAAATGAGCCATAACTTAATTTCCTCCCGAGATTGACACTTCACACAGCAATTACAATTAGGTATAAATTTTTAAAAAACCCAAAACCCTCTTTCAAACAATAAGAAACCCCTGTAAAAAATGTAAAAACCTAAGAGCCCAAGAGTCGGATCCGCCTCTGTGGACCAGGTGCAGTCAATCCCACAAGTGGCAGATGACTTTAGAAGTAGTAGAGTCAACCATCACCCCTCCAACCGAACATTAAAACCCATAAGTCATCCCAGTGATAACACCCACATTGAGCTTGAGCTTCATCTTCAACATCACTCACCAATTCTGATTCCAACTTCTTTTTCCCGTTCCCATTCTCAATGTTATCCTCGGACATTTTCCCCATCGATTCCTTCAAATCTGGGAAGGAATTTGCAAAAGATAATGCACCATAAGAACTCTCAAAACATTGAGACTGATCTCGCCCATAAGTCACCTTAAATATCATCAGATACCAAAAAGTAAACTTGTACCCTTTCTTTCACAGCACTGCTTTGACCAGATTAAACTCTTTCCATCACTTAATAATCTCCCGACTTAAATCAGCATAAAAGCTGATCAAGGCAACTTTCTGATCCGCAAGCCACAATATAATTTCTCTTTCCTGATATCACAAACATCTTAAAAGAACTGCTCTTCACATTTGACCCAGAAAAGGTTTTCTCCTTCACACCCTATGAGCCCGATCTAAAAAGACTCGACTCCCAACATCTCTGGAATCCATTTCCAAAAATAATTTTACAGGATCTGAACCTTCAATATCTTCCGGTAAACCAACTATCTTAATATTATTACAACAACTTTGATTTTCCAACAAATCAATGTTTTTTAACAAATCTCTCTTCTGGACATCCCAGCCTGTAAACAAATCCTCAATATGATCCATTCTCTCCACATAATGGTGGTCCACACGGTCCTTACAGTCAATAGAAATGTCTTCTATCTTCTTAAATTGACCTTGTCCAGTGTCCACTGCAGTTAAACTCTTATTAATATCAACTTGAATAAATGTAATTTCTTCACACATACCAGCCATTATTTCCTTTATACCAGCAAATTGATCATTTAAAGTTTCAAAATTTTAGGTCATAGAAGACATCATCTTTTCATTTGGTTGGATCAGTTCTGTAGACATGAAGTTGACTTCTATCCCTGTTGCAGGGGCCTTGAAGATTGGGGAAGGTGTCTGTGGTTAAACAACAGCTTTAATTGAAGGAGATGTTCTTAAAGCCTAAGGCCTTCCTTCAGTGAGTCCAACTGCAGCAAGTAGTCATTCTTGCTCTTCTTCTTCTCGAATTTCTGAGTTGTCCTCCTCCACCTCATACCTGGCAGCCCTACTGTGGATCTGATCCAGAATTTCCTGCATGTGATAACATCCATCCATGCTGAGAAGCTCAGTAGCACGCAGGGGAGCATCTCCAGATGGGGCGCTGCATACTGTCAGTCGTCTTCCTGTTAATTCGTGCTTGCATTTGGGCACCCACCCCCCCCCGCTCTCCTTAGTCAAGCCAGGCTCGGGTCAGATTCCATGCTCGCGCTCCTCCTGGCCCACCGCCAGGCCAAAGATCTTGGCGACATCTTGCATCTCTGGATGCGCAGAGGATGCGGACGTTTCTTCCAGCTTCTCCCGAGTTCCATGTTGAGGATTCGGATCTATCTCTAACTGCTCCTGAGGTTCCTTCTGAAAGGTCGGCCTTGCTTCTTCTGCACTTTTCAAAGGTTGAAAACCTAGGTTTTTTTCCTAAGTTGCTGGTAATGAAATGGTATTGAATGTACTGACTAGTACAGGCATGGGCTGGCCCACCCTCCTGATGACATCCTCTCCTACACTCCTCCCTGGACTCCTCCCCTGTGATCCAGGCCATAAAGGTCGAGCCACCTCTTCCATCCCTTCACTTCCCTCACTTGGACCCGGGCCTGCAGTCTTGTGTATAATAAAGCCTATCATTCCCCTCAGTCTTTGTCTCTGTGATTATTGGGGCAACTGTCAGTGCCCAACACTGCTTTTTTCCTTTCTTCATTTCCAGAATCCTACAGTAGAAAATTACTCTTCAAAACACTGATAAAGTCAAAAAAGTCACTACAGTTCGAGTATTGAACAGTTCAGTCAGGGAGAGGTGTCTTCTCATGTCATTTTCCGATGCCATCTTTCCACGACCCCGCACCCCCCTCCGCTCAGCTGACTCCTTGAACACCATCCAATCCAAGGACTCTAGGCAGCCCTGCAGCTGTCTTCCCTCCCGTGACCACCTTCTGGTTGTCCTGATGTCGTAAGTGTTGTGAGCAATTTTAGGCCCCATTTCTAAGAGAGGATGTGATGGCCCAGAGGTTGTTTGCAAGAATGATCCTGGGGATGAGAGGAATAATGTTGGAGGAGCATTTGATGGTTCTGGGCCTGGATTCGCCAGTGTTTAGAAAGATGAGGCAGGACCTCATTGAAATCTGATGAATAGTGAAAGAGCTGGAGAGAGAGGATTTTGCCAGTCCTGCGAGAGTTTAGGATCAATGGGCACAACCTCAGAATAAAAGGATGTCTGCTTAAAACGGAGATGGAGAAACATTTTCATCTAGAGCAGTGATTTTCAAACTCCTCCTCCACACCCCCAGCCCCACCCCCCGGATAATATTCCACTTAATCCTTGTGCCAGAAGTGCTCTGTTAGTAAGGGATTACTTAAGGTGGAATGTGATTGGAAAGAAAAAGTTTGAAAACCACTCTTTTAATTGTACGTCATTGACTTGTTCTGTGTGTGGTTTCATAACTCCAGAGGAAATGGGCCAATGAGAGTTTTCCTCAAGCAAAATATTTCCTTCACAATTAGGTCCATTGCAGTCTTTCTCAGCCTTTTTTCTCATTCATATGCCACTTTAAACAATCTCTTACTCATTTTTTGACACTCCAAGGAATAAAGTCCCAACCTGTTCAACCTTTCCCTGTAGCTCAACTCCTGAAGACCTGGCACCTTCCAAGTAAATCTTCTCTGCACTCTTTCAATCTTACTAATACCCTTCCTGTAGCTAGGTGACCAGAACTGCACACAATACTCCAAATGTGGCCTCACCAACATCTTATAAAACCTCACCATAACTTCCCAACTCCTATTTTCTTTTTGTTAATTAATGAAGGCCAAGATGACAAAAGCTGTCTTTAGAACCCTGTCGTCCTGTGACACCACTTTCATGGAATTATGTAACTGTGTTTTATCTCTTGCTGCAGATTTGTATAACTTCTCTGTTCAATTTCATAATGTTGGCTTCTGGACTATTTTATTGTGCCCCTTGATCTAGAGAGTTCTGGCAGAGCCAAGCAATTTTGTTTTCTTTTGTCAGCTCAAATTTTGTCACATTGATCCAAAAACAAGTATTTTCACCATTCCTTCATTTCAGATTCTCTGCAGCTGTGGTATTGTACCTCACAGTGACGGCATCATGTTTGTCTTGTTTATCCTTTTCTCCTCCATCCAGACAGATGTGTTGATCAATGAGTCGACTCCACTCATCCAGCACCACTGCCATTTCTGCTGCTCGGGCTTTTCACCTCACGTATTCATTTTGTTATTTCCCTTCTTCTTTTTCTCAGCAAAGAGAATCCGGTTTGTTTGATCATCTTTCTGAATCCCAGTGAAAGGTTATCGACCTGAATGTTTCAACTCCGATTATTTTTCCAGTAGATGACCTGCTGAGTATTTCCAGCATTGAGTTTTTATTTTACTGCCTTGGTGTATTACTGAGTGCTTTGAATGGGAGAAGAAATGTGGGCTGTGTTAAGTAAAGATGTCTAGATTATGGAGTGGATTTAGAAAAATAGATGTAAATGTGGAGGGTTCATGGAAATAGTTTAGTAATCTTTTCGAATTTTGAAGTCTCCTGCCGGAAAGCGTGGAATACTCACGGGGTTTAATTCAAACCTGCTGGCAGAAAACTCTTAATGATGTCCCACTTTGTCCCGTGGATCCCAGCACATATAATCATAGGACAGTTTGCAGCATGGAAACAGGCCATATCGATCCTTTGAGTCTGTGCCAGTTCACATGAACAATTCCACTAGTTTTCCCCTCCAACACTCTGGCCATATCCCTCCAACACCGTCATATCCATGTACACATCCAACCTTCTCTTAAATGACAGAAAGGACCCTGCCGCAGTTCTCTCTTCTGGAAGATCATTCCATTCTGCCACCACGCTCTGAGTGAAGAAGCATCCTCTAACATTCCTAAAGTTTTGCACCCTTACCTTGAACTCATGCCCTCTTGTTCCAACCTCCCCTGCCCTCAGGGGAGAGAGTCTACTCACGTCTTGTCTATCTATTCCTTTCATAATTTTGAATACCTCTATCATAACCCCCTTCAACCGTCTACATTCCAATGAATAAAGTCACTGTCTCCTTAATCTTTCTCTGTCCTCTAGATGTTGTAAGCCACGTAACATTTTTGTAAATCTTTTCTGCACCCTCTCCACCTTATCTATTTCCTTCCTCTATTTGGAGACCAGAACTGAAAACAATTCTCCAAACCTGGCCTCACCAATGCCTTAAACAGTTGCAGCATCACTTTCCAGCTATACTCTAGTCTATGCTATGATTTATGAAGGCCAGCAGACCATATCTCAGGATAAGACCCACTGTCTTAACGTCCCTCATATGCAAGATTTTGCCTCCCATCTTCACAATTTCTGTGCTTTCTCCAAGGTTGATCTTGTCATAAGATACCATCAGATCCCATCCATAAGGAAGACATTCCTAAAACGGTGATTATTACCCCTTCTGGGCTTTTTGAATGTCTTAGGATGCCACTTGAGTTGAAGAATGGTGCTCACACCTGCCAGCGGGTTATAGGTACTTTGGGCAGAGATTTAGGGTTCCCTTACATCTACTTGGATAACATCTTGTAAAAACAATGCCATCACGAATATGCTGTCCAGACTGACTATATATAATATTCAGGGTGACATTAATATTCCTGAATTACCCAGTGTCCAGGCAATGGGCCCCGATGTTCAGGCATACAGTATGGCCATTACTAACCTGACATACAGCAGGGGGCAGCACAAATTGGTGGCCAACCTTACTTTGTGACATGTCTTTGGGCTACATTAGACCAATGTTTCCTGCATCTTGGAGGAAACACCTTATTGATCAGAGACACAGCTTATCTCATCCATCCATCAGAACATCTGTCAACCTCATGTTAAATAAATATGTATAGCACGGACTGCGAAAAGGCATCGTGCAATGTGTTTGCACATGTACCTCCTGCCAGGCTGCCAAGATGCAGTGCCACACTAAAGCACCTCTTCAACATTTCCCGCCAGTATGCAGGGAGTTGGAACACGTGCATGTGGACCTGCTTGGACCATTGCCAGAATCTCAAAATATGAGATACATTCTCACAGTTGTAGAACATTTCACGTGCTGGCCAGAGGCCATCCCATTGCCATCCAGTGACACTGAGACAAGGGCCAGAGCATTCATCGTCAACTGGATGGCTAGATTTGGTTTTCCGACACAATAATTCAGTCCGTGGAACACAATTCACTCACATTCCCACTGGCAATGCGCTCACATTCCCAAAGTCCACTTTTAAGGCCCGACTCACTGGTCCCAATTAGGTTAATGAGTTGCCATGCGTTCTTTTGGGAGTGCACACAGCTCCAAAATAAATACGTCTGCATTGTCCACAGAGATGGTTTATTGTACGGTCCTTACAGTTTCATGGGACAATCATTTCACAACCAACTCTGATCTGAATATCCTTTGGCAGCTTCAACATGTTATCGCGATCAGCAAAGCTTTTCCTACCCATTGGCTTGGATCCCCTTAACAGAATGTGCCCCACCACTCCTGGACGCTGATTTTGCTTTTGTGCGCAGACAGTACCCAGGAGTGCTGTTACAACGACCGTATGACAGCCTTTTCCACGTGGTGAAGAAGGATGGATTTGAGTATACTTTGGATATTGGGGGACATTCGCAGCTGTTTAGTTTGAAAAGACATAAGCCTGCCCATGTGGATCCCGCTTCAACCTTTCAGTGCCCCCATCCCAGATGATGAGGGTGTCCACCTAAGGTGAATGCAGCTGGTGTTTTACTTTCTGGCGACGGTTCTGGGGGGGTGTAGCAGCTGTGAAGCGGGCCGAGTGGGCATGGTTCTTTGGTGGGCGCATGAAATCATAAGGCAGACAGCTGGGAACTCATACATTTAATTGACCGCATCTACGTGGTGTTGAGTGCTGAGGAACAGCACGTTGATCTGTGAATTCTCCTGCCGGAAGGTGCGGGACACTCAGGGATTAATTTAAACCTGTGGTCCCGTGGATCTGCAACAAACTCATAATGATGTCCCACCTTGGCCCATGGAACCCACGACACGCTGTAAATAGAAGAAGCCTGTAAAGACTGAATAAAGCAGTCTTGTGTTGACTAACCTGGTATGTGTGTGTGTGTGTGTGTGTGTTGCTTTAGTAGCTCTATCGAAGTATCCGCTACATATATAAATATTTGGGAGGTTTATCGCACTTACAGGATACTTTTCATCCATCTCACAGCCTGTGGGAAGAAGCTATTCCCCAGCCTGTAAGTCCTCATTTTGATGATGGACATGGTTAAAGATGCTGTTCACTAGATCAAAATGGTCTTTGTACTATTCCTTGAACCCGATTTGAACTACACTCCCAGTAAATGTCATCTACAGAAAAAGAGAGACCCCAGTGATCCTCACAACTCTGCATCATTCCTGTCTGATGCTTTACAGCAACTAGACCATCCAATGGTGCAGCCAGACAGGAGGCTCAACTGCGCTCCTGTAAAATCTCAGGATGAGAGCCGTTCGCCTTGACCTCCTCAGTTTCCTTGGGAAGTGCAGGCCCTTCCTGAACAAAAAGGAGATGTGATTGTTTTGTGTATTAATACATGTGCTGTATGGATGAGAATTTTATGTGATTGTATTGTCTATTCTTGCTTTTTAACAATCTTTAGTGGATAGAAGTAGTCATTGTACTTTAGGATGTAAAATCATGTACAGATTGTCCTTCAATCGCCATTTGGCCCAGGTGTCTATTCAATCCAAGAATACTTTCAATCACAGGCAGATTTTGAACAATAATACCATTCATACTTAAACAAACATTGTTTTTAATTTTCTTTAAACAGAAACACAAACAGGATCAAACTTTAACTTATCACTATTAACAGCCTTTCATTACCACGTTCTAATTTTAAGCGCAGGTGTATTTAATGTGCATAAAGTTCTTTGACACAACTCCAAGTTCACCGGTGTCTATCAATTCTTATACTGTGCACAGAATTCAACATTTATGAATTTTCATCAAGCTCTTGTGCTTAAAAGTAAATGTTTACCCTCCAGGAAGGCTCTTGTTGGTTTCAGAGAGGGATTTCCTGCTCATTGTACACACATTAACTGATTCCCTCTGATCAGCCACTTTGGTGTCTTGCCAAAGAAACTTGACCCATTAGGGTTTTCCAAATGATAACCTCTTCTGCAGGTCACCATTGAGTTCCTTTTGTTTCCCTTATTTCAGGTGAAACATCATTTCTAGCCAGACATTTCCTCTTGTATGGACAACAAAGTTTTTCAACAGCCTGAACTGAAAACTCACAAACTGTCTTCAAAACAAAATGCCAGCTTGCCATCTCTCTCTCCCCCACCCCTCTCTCTCTCTCTCTCTTTTTAGAAAAAGCCTAATTGGTCTCTCCTCTCTGCTTGCAAAACCACATGACCTTCTTAGAACAGCAAACTAGAACCAGCCAGATGACTACACCAGACCCAAACTTCTGAGTCCAAACATTTGTTGTTTAAAAACAATAATCCATTTAAACCTGCTTTTGAAATTCTTTAGCAAAACAGTATCCTTGTATTGTCTTTGCAAAGGCTCTTGGCGCCTGAATGACTCACTCTCAGCAAAGCTCTTACATTTTAAATAAAGGTTGTTTTGTGAAGTGTTTGTGTTTGTTTGTGACCTAAACGACTCCTCCAATCCATCTCTTTCAAAAACATCTCTATATAAAATGTAAAATATATAATCTGTCACAGGACAGATGCAGCAGAGGAGTTGTGATAAAATTAATGATGTCCTTGCAAACAAAAAGTGGGAAGAGGTATAATCTGGTGAGTGGAGTTTGTAATAGTTTGAAACTTGAACCTCTCTCTATTTCAGGAGACAATTTACTGTCATGTAATTAAAAAGTGTCATATCACACAAAATTGCTTTTTTCCTGCTGTCAGACAGACAGACTCACCTCTGGCAGAAATTGCCTGAAATGCCTCTTGCAGTCAGAGATAGACTGAGTGCTCCCCCCCCCCACAACACCCCAAACCCTGGGCCAAGTCACTGAGGGTCTGTGGATTCTCTTTCAATGCTCACAGACCATCCAAGTCATTGGCAATGTGAGCTCCAGTTTTGAACCTCTGACATAATTAGGAACCATTTAGCACTCACTTGTATCCCAGGTCTGATACTTGACACCCTTTTAGCCAGTTTTGACCCATTCTCTAGCATTCCACAGCCTGGTGTGAGTTCCTTGACTGCTTTGTCCAGAAGCCCGCAGCCTGCGTGGGTTCCTCTCCTCAAGTCACCAACAGCTTGCCACCTATGTGGGTCTTTTAGCTGCAGAACTCCTCACTGGTCTGCTTCCTTGGACACTGACCTTTGGATTGAATCCTCTGCTTCTGAGATGTTGGTGGGGTGTGGTCTTTCTGTTTTCTGGTGCTCTGCACTAGTTGTCCGCTTACCCAGAGTTCACGGTGGCAAGGAAATCAAACAAATCTCAATAAAAAAATTTAACTAAGAGGAGAATCTCACATATCTAGAGGGATGGAAAGGGCATTATTACAAATTGAAGCCTGATATTTGAATATTCAGGTGCCAAATTTGCAAAAGCATGGAGTATATATTTCTCAAGCTATATGTAATTTTCTCCAAAGGAATACAACTTTGAATATTTGCATGTCATCTTGGCATCCCTAAAATGTATGTATATATATATATAACTGATTTCCAAGTAAATGCAATACATGTCCTCATCACCGCTAACGTTAATTTAACAAATTTCAATTGATATATTAATAGATTTAATTTAGCCTTGTTCCTTCAATATTTCCTAATAAAAATAAGGTCAGATTCTGTGGAAAAACATCTCCTATAACTTGTTCCATTAATATTGTAATTCTCCCCAAAGAGATCTTGCATTAGGACAAAGATAAGTTGAATGCAAGAAAGTTGCAACATCTTTAACACACCTAAAATATTGATCTGATAATTCTGAATTTATTCTATTCAATTTCACTGGTGTAATAAGTAACTGAAGAAGAAAAACTAGTTGTGAATTCCTTCCTTACTGCTGCAGTGTGGAACTCTGGTCAATAGATCCAAAATGCTGCGTTGAAGTGAATTAATACAACTTCCCTGGATCACGTGATCTCTATTGCCAAATCAGCTTCCTGAGGAGGTTTTCAAATCCAACAGCCTGAGTCACCTGACTCAAGGTGCAGCTTCCAAATAAAATCCATGCTGACATCTGCTACATGACTGATGTAAAAACAATTATACTGAACTAATTTGTATCTTGCATTGAAATCCTTTTATGGATCTGCCCATATTTGCCAATCATTTACAATATTCAGATCCATTTCCCTCCTTTGTCTCAACTTATGAACTTCTCATTTAAAAGTTTCTACTTGTAATAAAGAGAACATCATCAAATAACTTTTTTAACAATTCCTCTTATAAGGAATTTCTATTTCAGTCCAACATGGTTGGTCCTAACTTATCCTTCAAATATGTTCTAAGTTGGAAATAGCAAAAACGATTGCTATACGATATTTATTTCTCAGTTAGTCAAATGGCATTAATTGACCCCTTTCATAACAATCTTCAACATTTATAATCCCCTTACGAAACCCGCTGTCCAGAAATTGATGATCCTTTGAAAAAGATACAAAGATTTTGAATCAAAGACATTCTGGGAGATGTACATCCACTTACACCAATTACATCATTTATTTTATTCCATATATTAATCAAATGTTTCAACAATTGTGTATCTTTATCACCAACCATTAATTTTGATTCCCATTTGTACATAAATTCTTCTGCTTTTCCCTCTCCTATTTTATTTGATTCTATTTTAACCCTTTCAAAAAAAGAAGCAAGAAATCTCATTTGAGCTGCTCCATAACAATTTTTAAAATGAGGAAGCTGCAGTCCTCTCAATGCAGAATTTGCATTGGGTTACTTGTAACATGGGATTCAATCGGAAATGGGTTCACATGACACAAACTCATGATGCAGACTGTTTTCTGAGAATGGAATACAAGAGGAGGGTTGACTAGGTCTCCAGCAGGATATAGATCACAAGATATAGGAGCAGAAGTAGGCCTGTCGAGTCTGTTCCACCATTCTTCCACTCACCCCCACTCCCCAGCTTTCTCCCCATAACCCTTGATTCCTTGACGAATCAAATACTTGTCAATCTCTGCCTTAAATACACCCAACGACCTCACGTGGGTTTCACGACCCACTGACAAAATCAATTTGTTCCACATTTGTTTTAAATTGACACCCTTTTATCCTGAAATTATGCTCTCCTGTCCTAGAATCCCCTACCATCGGAAACATCTTTGCCATATGTACTCTGTCCAAGCCTTCCAGCATTTGAAATGCCTCTGAGGTCCCCCTTACCCTTCCGTACTCCAACTAGTACAGTCAAAGAGTCGACAATTGTTCCTCATACATTAACCCTTTCATTCCTGATATCATTTCAAGAAATCATCTCTGACCTTCTCCAACACCAGCACATCTTTTCTCAAATACGGCACCCAAAACTCTAATTCTGATTGAATGGAAAGGGAATTCTCCAACGACACAAACACAACAGTGAAATGATATTATGTCTTGTTGATATTTACCACTCGGGAAGGTTCTTGTTGGTTTTCAGATAGAGGTGTGTTGTTCAGGGAAGCATTAGTGTTTTTGTGACTCAACGAACCAGCATCTGAAGTCCGTAATCTCTTCAGAAAAGCTTGATAAATTTAGCATGGAGCAGAGCTGAGCCACGACTTTGCAGGTATTTAAGGGAGTGTGTGGGCAGGGTTTGTTCTGGACCAACAATCTCACCAAATGACTCTGCTTGAAATCAAGATTCAAACCATTTTGAGGAATACAATAGGAATTGTTCAACAAGAGCCTGGTGTTCCCTGAGGAGTTTCCTTTCAATAACAGAATTTTTTTTTTTTTAACTGCCCGTTAATATTCCTGATACAAATCTTTGAATTTAACTTTCAGGTTGCTATCTGTTGTTAACTTGGAGGCCTTTAATGGGGTGACTGGGTGGAATCTTTGCTTTAACCAAGCAGTTCTCTTGCAATTTTCCAGCTGTAGGATGCGACTCAGTTGCTTGCAAGTTTAGCAAGTGGGATTTTCAATTTATTTATTTATTTAATTTTTTTATTTTTCACACCATAAATCACATTAGCCATGATGTACACTTTTTCTTTTTCACACATATACAGTGACTTTTTCTCCCCCCACCCTCCCTCCTCCCAAGCCACCCCCCCATTCCCCCTCTCATCCATTTTAGGTATACAATCTAGGTTGCATTAAACCCGTCAGACAATGTTGTCATTCAACAAAAATACACCAGAAATTCTACTGAGTCCATTCTTTTCTTTCCTTCTCCTTCTATCATCTTAGGTAATGTTTGTCCCCGGTAGGTTTTCGCTATTGTATTTAATGTAAGGCTCCCATACTTGTTCGAATATTTCAATATTATTTCTTAAACTATATGTTATTTTTTCTAATGGAATATATTTATTCATTTCTATATACCATTGTTGTATTTTCAAATTATCTTCCAATTTCCAGGTTGACATAATACATTTTTTTGCTACGGCTAGGGCTATCTTAACAAATCTTTTTTGTGCATCCTCCAAATCAATTCCAAATTCTTTGTTTTTTATGTTACTTAGGAGAAAGATCTCTGGATTCTTTGGTATATTGTTTTCTGTTATTTTATTTAATATCTGATTGAGATCATCCCAAAACTTTTCTACTCTCTCACATGTCCAGATTGCATGAATTGTTGTTCCCATTTCTTTTTTACATCGAAAACATCTATCAGATACTGTTGGGTCCCATTTATTTAACTTTTGCGGTGTAATGTATAGTCTGTGTAACCAATTATATTGTATCATACGTAGCCTCGTATTTATTGTATTTCTCATCGTTCCAGAACATAATTTCTCCCATGTTTCCTTTTTTATCTTTATATTTAAATCTTGTTCCCATTTTTGTTTAGTTTTACCATTTGTTTCCTCATTCTCCTTTTCTTGCAGTTTAATATACATATTTGTTATAAATCTTTTGATTAACATTGTATCTGTAATCACATATTCAAGGTTACTTCCCTCTGGTAAACTCAAATTGCTTCCTAGTTTATCGTTCAAGTAGGATCTCAGTTGGTAATATTCCAGCGCTGTATCTCCAGTTATATTATACTTATCTCTCATTTGTTCAAAGGATAAGAATCTACTTCCTGAAAAACAATTTTCTATTCTTTTAATCCCTTTTTTTCCCATTTTGATGTGAAATTGCAAATCGTAGCGTCATTTTTGTGTTTGAAAATGCCAATGTGAAAATTTTAACTTTAGTCTTCTTGGTTTGCTTAAGTTTACAGAGGAGACGTTGGGTCAAGCTGAGAAGATAGAGTTGGATGCCCATTTGGTGAATCGGCTGGGCAAAGCATAAAGCACAAAATGAGGGTCTGAAAAATTAATGAAGGAGACTGAAGTGCCGTTGAACCAAACCCAGGTAAAGAATTTAATTTTGTGCTGTGTAATTAAGAGACCAAACGATTTGGGATTTTAGTGGTGACCTATTTAAATGAACAAAATATGATTAGAATAGAAGTTTATGGAATGTTTGGAAGTTGTCACAAAAAAATGGAGCATATAAATTAGATGTTGTAATTAAGATAAATGAACAATACAATGAGCTTGGTGTCACAGTATCTGCCTCCCTCTACCATACATCACCGTTAAACCTTTTCCCCAATATGAACCTGATGTCAAAATATCTGACACTGTTAATCGTACATCAATGTTAAACTTCTCAAGAATGTGAATCCTGTCTCAAAGTTTCTGCCTCAGTCTATCGTAGATCAACGTTAAACTTTCTCCCCCTATGAACCTGGTGTAATAGAATCTGCCTCAGTCTACCGTCCATCAACGTTAAACCTTCTCCCCACTGTGAACATGGTGTCATGGTATATATCTCAATTTACAGTATATCACCGTTAAACCTTCTCCACAACGTTAACCTGCTGTCACAGTATCTGCCTCAGTCTACCGTATATCACCGTTAAACCTTCTCCCCATGTGAACCTGGTGTCACACTATCTGACACAGTTTATCGTATATTACTGTTAAACATTCTCCCCACTGTGAACCTGGTGTCACAGTATCTGACACAGTTTATCGTACATTACTGTTAAACCTTCTCCCCACTGTGAACCTGGTGTCACAGTATCTGACACAGTTTATTGTACATTACTGTTAAACCTTCTCCCCACTGTGAACCTGGTGTCACATTATCTACCTCAACATACCGTACATCACCGTTAAACCTTCTCACCATGTGAACCAGGTGTCACAATATCTGACACAGTTTATCGTACATTACTGTTAAACATTCTCCCCAATGTGAACCTGGTGTCACAGTATCTGACACAGCTTATCGTACATTACTGTTAAACCTTCTCCCCACTGTGAACCTGGTGTCACATTATCTACCTCAACATACCGTACTTCACCGTTAAACCTTCTCCCCATGTGAACCAGGTGTCACAATATCTGACACAGTTTATCGTACATTACTGTTAAACATTCTCCCCACTGTGAACCTGGTGTCACTGTATCTGACACAGTTTATCGTACATGACTGTTAAACCTTCTCACTGCTGTGAAGCCAATGTCACAGTAACGATCTCAGTTGTCCACACATCAGCATTAAACCTCTCTCCACTGTGAATCTGGTGTCACTTTGCCTGCCAAATTTTATTTTACATCAGCGTTAAACCTTATTCCCATTGTGAACATGGTGTCATAGTATCTGTCACAGTTTATTTTACATCACCTTTAAATCTTATTCAAATTGTGAACCTGGTGTCACAGTATCTCACACAGTTTATCGTACATTACTGTTAAACCTTGTTAATGTTGTGAACTCATTGTCTCAGTATCTCTTATCAGTCTACCATACATCATCGTTAAACCTTTACACATCTGTGAATGGGTGTCACTCTATCTCACAGTTTATCGTACATTACTGTTAAACCTTCTCCCCACTGTCAACCTGGTGTCACAGTATCTGACACAGTTCATAGTATATTACTGTTAAACCTTCTCACAAATGTGAATCCCACTATAAAATAATACTCCCCTTCTAAGTCTCGCTGTATTGAATCCCACCTATTTAAAAAATTCCAAAAAAAAGAGAAAAATCAATCTCAAAACAAGTTACTCAAAAGTAGCAGCCCCCTAAAAATCTGGGTGTGGTAAAGTCCACAAGTGGCAGGTGACTAAAGGACTCAGTGTCACCCACCCCCAGTCAGACTTTCACAAAGTCCTGAAACAAAAAAAAATTCAACCCAGTGATTCCAGTCCCAATGATTGTTCCGGATCATCAATATCGAGAAGACTTTGCGTCAATTCAACTTTTTTCCCATTCTTTCCATATTTTCCAATCTTCCCATTTCCATTCCCATTGACCCTTCCTTTCGGTGATAATGGTGAAGATCGCCCATTTCCTCGTACATCTGGCAATGAATTAGCAAATATTAAAGGATCATGGTCATTTTCAAAAAACTGAGATTAAAAATTCCCATAAAAATCTTTCAATACTGCTGCATAACGAAAAGCAAATTTATATCCCTTTCGCCACAATACTTCTTAAGCCGAATTAAATTCTCAGCATCTTCTGATAATTTCTTGACTCAGATCTGCATTTAAAAAAACCCTATTATTTTGAACCATCAGTGGAGCCTGATTTTTCCGTGTTTTCTGCACCACCAATCGGAGGATCACCTCTCTGTCTTGATATTTAAAACAGCGAATCAAAACTGCTCGTGGTAATTGGCCTGGAAACGGTTTCTTCCTTAACGCTCTGTTTGCTCGATCTAATTCCAGTCCATCCGGAACGAATTACCTGCCCTACACTTTTGGGATCCATTTCTTCAAAACCTTCACCGGATCCGAACCTTCCATATCTTCCGGAAGACCTACTATTTTAACATTATTTCTACGACTTTGGTTTTCTAATGAGTCAAACTTCTTCAATAATTCCTTCTTCTGAAACCCCCAATCTACAAAAGGATCTTCCACTTTTCCATTTTTTCTCTATTATGCTCCACTTGACTCTTGCATTCAAGAAAGCCTCCTAAATCTTTTTAAAATGATTTTGCACAGTATCCTCTGATCGTGTCCATCTCGTAACATCACTCTTAACTACATTAATATCTTGCTTCATCAAAGTTATTTCTTCACACACAGTGTTCATTTTAGATTTCATTTCCGAAAATCTGATGAGTCATCTGCATTGACATATTTGACATATCTTCCATGAGTTGAGCAATCCCTTCCAGAATTGGAAACACAGAATCCAGTCCAGGATCCATCACCTCCCTTTGAGGCCGACCTTCTTTTGCCACAGTCCCCAGTTCTTCAAATTCTAATGAAGTTGAGCATCCTCTTCCTCCATAGCAATAGGTCCTCTTCCGGTGCTGCTGCGTGTCTGGATACCCGACACAGTGTGCCGACCTCATCAGTTCACCGTCGCTCAGGCTCCCCCACAGCCCACACCTTCTCCAAAGGTTTGTGGACCCTCGACGAACTGTGCACACCCGGTAGGGCCACCGACTACGCAGGTGCGTCTTCTGATGCTACACTGTATCTCTCCTGACCACCAGGCAATGCTGCAGGCTCACGGGCCTGTCCTCGCTCAGCTGGCCCGCCCTCACGCCTGTGTTCATGAGTGCACGAGTCGAAACCGCTGAACACATCACTGAGCTGAAGCCATCTTGCGATAGCGCAAGTGGTACCTATGTAATACTTAGCCGGGCAGGAGTCCTCTGAGACTTGGGGACTCCAGTCGACAACTCCGTTGCTTCAACTTGAACTCGGCCTCATTTCTTCAACACTTTTGTAAGGTAATTTCTTCTGTAACTGAGTTTTCGATTTTTTCACATTTGCAGCCATTTCGATCCTCCACTATTCCAAAGTCTATAAACAGTATTTTTAATCACTTTTACAACTTTTAAAATCAAGCATTTAATAGTCTAACTGGGGAAGGGTGGAACCACACGTCTACCCATCAGTGCTTAAATATATTAATAATGAAATCATGAGGTTTTATCTCTTTGTGACTGATAGAAATAATGAAAACCTAGACAACAACAAATGGCAGATTTACCACAGGACAGAGTTTCACCTGATGAATTCCCATTTACATCCGTGGAAGTTGATTATTTTGGTCCTTTGCAAGTAAAGTGAGGACGAAGTGTTGAAAAACGATATGGAGTTATTTTCACTTGTTTGACTATGAGAGCAATTCATATTGAAGTAGCGTCATTGCTTGATACAGACTCCTTTATTAATGTTCTTTGGCATTTTATTCCTAGACGTGGTCAAGTAAAAGAATTATGTTCTGATAATGGATCTAACTTTACAGGAGCTCAACGAGAATTATGAAAAGTTATTCAAAATTGGAATCAACATCAAATTCCTGATGCGTTATTTCAGAATGAAGTTAATTGGATATTTAATCCACCCATAGTTATGGGTGTGGTACGGGTAAGGGTCAGTTGGTTGTGGAGAACGTTTACAAAGGTCTGTACTGGGCAGTACTGGGCAGCAATGCCTAATGTTGTAATGGATGCGGAAGCTCTGGGAAGGGGTAAGGGAGGGACTGGCCATGAAGTCTGCAGATGCTGGGGCCGAGGGAAATGGACAAACATGCTGGGGAAACTCATGGATAGTTTTGTGAGGAGCAGGTCCTGCTTCACGAGTCAAATTGAGTATTTTGAGAAGGTGTCAAAGGAAATAGATGAAGGTCAAGGTCTGTATGCGCTGCACGTGGATTTTAGTAAGGTGCTTGACAAGGTCCTCACAGTGGCCTCATTTAGAACGTCAGGAGGCATGGGATCCACGGAGCCTTGGCTGTGTGGATTCAGAATTGGCTTGTCTGCAGTAAACAGAGGGTAGTAGTAGATGGAACAATGACTAGTGGCTCTCCAAAGGGATCTGCTCTGGGACCCCTGCTCTTTGTGATTTTTATGAATGATGATGGGAGTGGAAGGGTGGGTACGTCAGGGGATGACACAGAGGTAGAGATGTTGTAGACAGTATAGAAGGTTGTCATAGGTCATCCAGTTTGCAGAGAAGTGACAGATGGAGTTGAATCCTGTAAATACAGATGTACTTAAACAAGCAACTGGTACAGGTTAATTTCCAGAGTCATTTTCAAGGGCACGAATAAAAGTTATTCCAAAGAAGGTTGGAGACCCATTAAAATTAGCTTCATATAGACCAATATCTTTATTGAACGTGGATTACAAGAACGTGAGGGCAGAGCACATGGTTAATGGCAGGATTATGAACAGTGTGCAGGACAGAGAAATATTTAGATCCTGCGCCATAAATCGCTCAAGGTTGCTGTGCAAATTGAGAGGGAGTTTAAGATGGTGTATTGTGTGCTGGCCTTCAGGAGTCAGGGGATTGAGTTCAAGAACTGAGAGGTAACGTTGCAGATGTACAAAATTCTAGTCAGACCACACTTGGAATATTGTGTGCATTCCTGGGGCGAGAATACCAGTGGACGTCTAAATAAGGTGAGATGAGGGAACTTTAGACAAGATGTGAGGGGGATATTTTATTCACACAGAATGTAGTGGGTGGCTGGAATACATTGCCAGGGGTGTTACTGGAGGCTCATCCAAAAAAGGCATGAAAAAGATTTTAATATAGGGACAGGAATAAAAGAAAAACAGAAGGTACTGGTGAGAGGGAGGGAAGAGTAATATTGTTGTGGGGTAGGTTCAGATGGGTCAGCTGAAGGGACTCGACTGATCCATCCATGATTTGTCCAGCATCTTGCTGCCATGTCGTGGTGAACCACGGTGTTGCCTGATGGAGACACGGTACTCTGAGCTCTGCAGATATAGATTGTGGTTTTCTCCATAACACACTTCCTCAGGTAAAGCAGAGGAAGGGAAAGGCCCTAGTGTGCAGGGGCAGGGAGGGGGGTGATGGGGGAGGAGTTGGGGCCCTCCAAAGTCATCGTGATCAGGCCTCGGAGACGGTATCTCTATCACTCGTATTTCTCTTCCCAGCAGAAGGACCGATCTCAGAGACAAGACACGAGTCCAGAAGAACATTGCATCCCAGCTGAACAGAGGATGGACAACATCATGATGGCCTGAACCCCTCCCCTTCTCCCTCTGGCCCTGCCAACTCCATTCACCACCTCTTCCATATCCCTTCACCCACTCTCCCTCCCATTTCTCCCCTACCTCTTCTCCATTCCAACCCCCTCCCACTCACGTTCCCCTTCACCTACCCTCACACCTATGCCCTAAACTTAGCCCTCCTCCCTTCACCTCCCCTTCCCCTCTCCTTTCCCACTCCCTTTTGTCTCCTACCCTTCCCCTCCTCCCCTTCCCTTCCTACCCCTAACTTAGGGGAAGGAGGGATAGGGGAAGGGGGTAGGAGAAAGGGGGGTAGTGAGAGGGTAGGAGTAGGTAATGGGGTAGTGGTAGGGGGTGCGTGTATGGGGTAGGGTTAGGGGAAGGGGGTAGATGTAGAGGATAGGGGTAGGGTTTAGCTTAGGGTTGGGGAAGGTGGGTAGAATTAAGATAGGGGTCAGGGACGGGTAGAGGTACAGTTAGGTTTAGGGTTAGGAGATGTGGGCTCGGGTTAGGTCGAGGTTTAGGGTTAGGTTTAGAGTTCGGGGAAATGGGCTTGTGTTAAGTTTAGGGGAAGGGGGTAGGTGTAGGAGGTAGAGGTGGGGTGTGAGTTGGGGATAGGGGAAGGTGGGTAAGATTAGGGTTGGGTTTAGGGGACAGCGCAGGGATAGGGTTAGAGGACAGGGTGGAAATAAAAGTTAGGGTTGGGGACGTGGTGTAGTGTTTAAGGGTATCGGTAGTGTTAACGTTAAGGTTAGGGTTTGTTAGGGGTTAGGGTTAGGTTGGGGAGGGGAGCGAGGGCGGCGAGCGGGGCACAGGAAATGGGGAGGTGATGAGGGAGGGGAATGGGCAGGGAAATGAAGAGGGGTACGGTGTAGAGGAAATGGGAGGTGAATGTAGGAAGGCACCCCTTCCCCCACATTATCCCTGCCTCCTCTCCTCCTTCCAGAGGAAGCCGGACCTCATTCTGGCCAGAACCTCCCTGTAGTTTCAGAGCCTCCGTTTCAGGAAGTGCCTTCGACGCTTGCCGCTGGACAGACATCTTGTCTCTTGATTCATTCTATACCGTTGATATTAAATTTAAAAATGGTTTGATCTTTTAAAGCTTGAACTCAAAAGGCTGGTCCAGATAGACAACACAGAAACAGGCCCTTCGGCCCCACTCTCCTGCTGGCTGTGCTGTTGTAATCAGTCCATATTCCTCTCCACCTTTTCATTCTTAGCTCCCATCAAGCTCATGTTGCCTTGTCAATCTCACGGCCTGTGGGAAGAAGCTATTTCCCTCCCTGGCTTCTCTGCTTTTATTCTTCCATATCTCCTTCCTGATGGCAGGGGGACAAAGATGGTCTTTGCTGGATATCTGGGAGTCTATTTACAGAGCCCATCCCTGCAAAGATTCAGGGGTCCCTTGCCTTGAGGTTCCACCCATGTTGCCTCTCCCTCAGCACTCTCTCGTCAGAACACAATTAAACCCTCCTTCCCCTCCTCTCCCAGGTCTCAGTATCCCCCTGACAATTCCAGTCAGCTGCCATATATACACCCTGCCCCACCTGCTATCGAATGCCCTGCATCCTCCTTCCCCATTGGTTTCCTCCTGTTATCAGGCATCAGAATGGACCCCATCCTGTTGAAACTATCCGTATTCTCACTGATCACTCTGCGCCTCTGCCCTCAATCCAGGGGTCTTGGTTGTCTTGTGGTGATGGTGGAGAACAAAGTACCAACTCAAGGAGATGGGGAGCTGTAAGGAGACCCCCAGTTCCAGGAGACAGGAAGAACCACAGAGATGCCCAACTCTGTCAATCTGGTAGAACCCGGTCATCAGGTGCAAGGAGCTCTTGGTACTGCTGCACGTGAGGCAGGTGTGGCCCATCCCCACACCTCCACCCTGTCAATTCCCAAAACACATTTCCTATTCATGTGGGGGTCCAAAATGGATAGAGTCTGGAGGACCATGTACATCGTCAATCAATGGGGGAATATCCCTAACCAGCATGGCTATTGTGTATGGCTGTGCTTGGAAACAAAGTTTAAGGGCACCAAAAGCCGCTATGTGCTGAGGTTCTACCTGGCTCAGGTGTTGTGAAAGATTGGTCTGGCCCTGATGCCACACAATGTCCTAGTCAGCAGGACTTTGCCCCATCACCTTCATGGGAATGGTTGCATAGACAAACACTATTGACCACAGGGCCATCAGGCAGTGGTCAGGATGGAATTCCTGCTGACACAGAGACTAGGACTTAATGAGATACTGCGGGGTGGTACCCTGAGCAGAGCATCCAGAGACAGACATCCAGAACTGCTGGAAGAACAGAAACTCAGTGAAAGATGCCCTTTGGTCTGCCTGAAACCCAGATAAGAGAATCAAACACTAGAAGCCCAAAGCAAAGGGAGGAAGGTTTAGGGGAAATATAAGGGGTACTTGTTTTTACACAGAGTTGTGGGTGCCAGGAATGCCTTGCCAGGAGTGGTGATGAAGGCTGAAATATTAGCGGCATTTAAGGGCTTCTTGGACACATGAATGAAGGAAACATAGAAGATAGGAGCAGGAGTAGGTCATTCGACCCTTCGAGCCTGCTCCGCCATTCAACGAGATCATGGCTGATCTTAAAGTTCAGTACCCCATCCCCACCTTCTCTCCGTAACCTTTAATACCCTTATACGGAAGAAATATATCTAATTCCCTCTTAAACATATTTAATGAACCTGACTCTACTGCCCTCTGTGGCAATTAATTCTACAGATTCACCACTCTCTGGGTAAAGAAATTCCTCCTCATCTCTATCCTAAATGGTTTGCCTATTATTCTCAAACCATGGCGCCGGGTTCTGGATTTTCCCATCCTTGGAAACATCCCATGTCACTCGTCAATCATTATTTAGGCAGGTTACCCCACTCTTTGGAACTGGTATGCCACTCCCTGTCGGAGTGAGATGTTGAAGATATCCATAGCCAGTTGGTCAACACAGGTTATCAGTCCTCTGCTGGGTTCTCCATCCAGGCTTGATCCTTTCCTTTGATTCACTCTCCTGAAGGCAGCCCATGTTGTCATCTTTGGTTACTGATAGCAGCGGATCATTAAGAGATGTAGTGGGGGAGGGGAGATTTGCGATGGTTCTTCCCTGTACTAGTGGTCATATCAGGTGTAGAAGGCATTGAGTTCATGTGGAATGAGGCTTTGCCGCCTCCCATTGCACCAGATTTGTTTTTGCACCACTTTATGTCATTTAGGCCCCTGTCACAGCTGATGGGTATCCTTCGTTGTTTCCATTCTTGTGCTGAATCTCCACCACCGGAGAGATGGCTTTCCATGGTTCGTATTGGCTCCTTGTGTATCTGTATCACCAAACTGTGATTTGGCTCTCAGCAATTTCTGGATATTGTTGTTCATCCAGGATTTCTGGTTGAGAAAACTCCCTGAACAATTTAGTGGGGATACCCTTGTCCACAGCTGTTTTGATAAAGTTTGCTATGGTCCTGGTACAGTGATTCTGTTCCTCAGCTGAGTTCTTGAACACGATCCAATCCAGAGACTCGAGGCAGTCCTGCAGCTGGCTTCCCTCACGTGACCACCTTCTGGTTGTCCTGATCTAATAAGTGTTGTGAGCAATTTTAGGCCCCATTTCTAAAAGAGGATGTGATGGCCCAGAGGTGGTTTACAAGAATGATCCTGGGGATGAGAGGAATAATGTTTGAGGAGCATTTGATGGTTCTGGGCCTGTACTCGCCCGAGTTTAGAAAGATGAGGCAGGACCTCATTGAAATCTGAATATTGAAAGGGCTGGATGGAGAGTATTTTGCCAGGAGTGGGAGAGTTTAGGATCAGTGGGCACAACCTCAGAATAAAAGGATGTCTGCTTAAAACTGAGATGGAGAAACCTTTTCATCTAGAGCAGTGATTTTCAAACTCCCCCTCCACCCCACCCCCAACCCCACCCCCTCCCCCCGGATCATATTCTACATAAACCTTATGCCAGAAGTGCTCTGTTAGTAAAGGATTATTTAAAGTGGGAGGTGAGTTGAAAGAAAGTTTGAAAACCACTGTTTTAATTGTACCTCATTGACTTGTTCTGTGCGTGGTTTCATAACTCCAGAGGAAATGGGCCAATGAGAACTTTTCTTAAGCAATTTTTTTCCTTCTTAATTAGGTCAACAGCAGTCTTTCTCAGCGTTTTTTCCCATTCATATGCCACTTTAAGCAATCTTTTACTCATTTTTCAACACTCCAAGGAATAAAGTCCCAACCTGTTCAACCTTTCCCTGTAGCTCAAATCCTGAAGACCTGGCAGCGTCTTAGTAAATCTTCTCTGCACTCTTTCAATCTTACTAATACCCTTCCTGTAGCTAGGTGACCAGAACTGCACACAATACTCCAAATTTGTCCTCACTAACAACTTATGCCACCTCACCATAACTTCCCAACTCTTATTTTCAATATGTTAATTAATGAAGGCCAAGGTAACAAAAGCTCTCTTTAGAACCCTGTCTTCTTGTGACACCACTTTCATGGAATTATGCAACTGTGTTTTATCTCTTGCTGCCGATTTGTATAACTTCTCTGTTCAATTTCATAATGTTGGCTTCTGGACTATTTTATTGTGCCCTTGATGTAGAGCGTTCTGGCAGGGCAAAACAATTTTGTTTTCTTTTGTCAGGTCAAATTTTGTCACATTGATCCAAAAACAAGTATTTTCACCATTCCTTCATTTCAGATTCTCTGCAGCTGTGGTATTGTACCTCACAGTGACGGCATCATGTTTGTCTTGTTTATCCTTTACCCCTCCATCCTGACAGATGTGTTGATCAATGAGTGGACTCCACTCATCCAGCACCACTGCCATTTCTGCTGCTTGGGCATTTCATCCCACATATTCAATTTGTTATTTCCCCTCTTCTTTTTCTCAGTGAAGAGAATCAGGTTTATTTGATCATCTTTCTGAATCCCAGTGAAAGGTTATCGACCTGAAGGTTTCAACTCCGATTATTTTTCCAGTAGATGACCTGCTGAGTATTTCCAGCACTGAGAGTTTATTTAACTTTCTTGGTGTTTTACTGAGTGCTTTGAATGGGAGAAGAAATGTGGGTTGGGTTTAAGTGGAGAAGTCTCGATCATGGAGTGGATTTAGAAAAATAGACATAAAAGGGGAGGGTGCATGGAGATAGTTAATTCATCTTTTGAAATTGTTTTTTGAGCTATGATTATTTTCTGATGTACGCGCAGTGTTCAGAATTAAAAATTTATTGTGATGAACATGTCAGAAAATTTGCCGTTTTGTGGCAACAATTTAGGTGCAAATATTGTTATAAATTACATTTTAAAAAAAGAAATCCATTTGTGCAAAATGAAGAGTAAGTGAGGGAGTGACTGTGGTTCCTTGTCCATTCAAAAATCTGATGGCAGATGGGGAGAAGCTGTGTTTGTACCATTGGGTGTTCGTCTTCATGCTCCTGGACCTGTTTCCCTGGTGATCACAGTGTGAAGAAGGCCTGGTCTGGGTGGCGAGGGTCCTTGAGGATAGAGATTGTTTTCTTGAGACTCTGCCTCTTGGAGAAATCCTTAATACATGGGCGAAGGATGAAAGGGGAAAAGTTTAGTGGAAACATGAGGGGGAGCTTCTCCACAAAAGGTGGTGGGAAAGTGGAACAAGCTCGTAGCTGCATGAGGAAATGTGAGCTCAATGTTAGCATTGAAGAGTTTGGACAAGTTCAGGGATACGAAGGAGATGGAGGATGATGGACTGGATGCTTGTCAGTGGGACAAGGCTGAATAAGAGTTTGGCACAGACTAGAAAAGGTCTGTATCGGTGCTGTAATGTTCTGTGAATCCATGGAGTGATGCACTGGGTCGTACATCTACAACCCAACAAAACTACCATGGTGCCTGCACAAAAGCACACAATATGCAGCACGTAATGACCAAATGAATAATCTAAATAAATATATGTAGAGGGCCAAGCGGGCACACAGCCCACGTTGTGAACCGTCGGTGACGCGGTTCTCCGACGTCTCGCAATACCATAAAACAGACCACTGGGCACTCACCCATTTAATGGACCACACGTGCACGGTGCTGCATGCCGAGGAACGGCACGTTGATCTGTGGTGTCTTCTGCGGGTAGGTGCAGGATATTCACAGGGCTTAATTTAAACCTGCTGGTTCCATGGATCGATAGCAAACTCTTAATAATGTCTCACCATGTCTTATTTGGCAGCCTATAATATACCCCAATAATAGTACCCTCATCCTTCTTATTTTTTCATTTTACCCACACTGCCTCCCTCGATGAGCCCTCCAGTCTCTTTTATCTTTCTCTGGATTCTAGATGTTGTAAGCCAAGAAACATTTTTGTAAATCTTCTCTGCACTCTCTCCACCTATCTCTATCCTTCCTTTGACAAATGAGACCAGAACTGAACACAATACTCCAAACCTGGCCTCACCAATGCCTTCAACAATCGCAGCATCATTTTCCAGCTGTACTTTATGCTATGATATATGAAGGCCAGTTTGCCATAACCACCCTGTCTACCTGGCAATCCACCTTCAAGGAACTCTGTACCGTAACTCCAAGATCCCTCTCTTCCTCTGCATTCCTCGATGCCCTTTCCCTTAACTGCATATGTCTTATTTTGGTTATTTTTTCTGGAATGCAGCAACTCACACTTGTCGACATTAAATTCCTTCTGCCATCTTTCAGTCCACTTTTCCAAACAAACCAAATCCTGTAATCTAAGAAAACCTTCCTCACCATCCACCACTCCCCCTATTTTCATATCATCTGCATATTGGCTTACCCAGTTAACCATCCCATTTCATTCCCCAACCACAGATCGAACATTGCCCCCCCCCGTAGTGGGCATCTCCACATACTGCTGCAAAAAGTAGTCCTGAACACATTGTTTAAACTCTAAGCCATCCTGCCCTCTCAGTGACTGTGTTTCCCAATCCATGTTAGGAAAATTGAAATCCCCAACCAACACCACCCTATTCCTACTGCAGATGTCAGCTAATTCCTTGCACATTTGCTCTTCTAGTTCTCCCTTCCCATTTGCCAGACTATAATGTACCCCTATAATAGTAACCTCACCCTTCTTATTTTTTAGTTTTACCCACACTGCCTCCCTTGATGAGACCTGCAGTCTTTTGCCTCAGCACCGCTGTAATATCTTCCCTGACAAGTAATGCGGAATATAAAAGAAGTCTGTAAAGTTTGAATAAAGCCGTCTTGTGTTGACTAACGTGGGTATGTGTATGACTTTAGTAGCTGTACCCAAGTTGCCGTCAGAAATGGTGAGCCCCGAATGCAAGATTCAGCCGAAGCTTGAATCTCCAGTGATCATGGACACAACGACTGCAGCAGCTGCCACCACGGCTGCAGTTCAACCAGGTTCTGCCTATTTCTCCTGGAATTGACCAGACATGAGCTTTTAAATATGGAGGGCCTGAGTGACAGGGATCCATCTGATTTAATGAATGAGATGCTCGTATTAGATGATGGCCATTCTCATTGTTTACTTTTTGAGATTCTATTCCTGTCCAAACTCCCGGGTCGTGTCGCAATACCAATCGTTAACATGGATTTCTGCCATCCCCATGATGTAGCGTGGGAGGCTGACAGGCTCGATCATTCTCCAACGCAAGCATCTGCTCACAAACAGCCTCTTTGATCAGTAGATCCATCTCCTGTGTCCTACAAGCCTCCTATATCTGCAGTTCAGTTAAAAAAGGATGAGTGCACTGACAGGCGGTGAGAATGGTGTTTCTACCATTGCCAATGGGGAAAAAAGCACATAGATGTGTACCGCCATTTATCTATTAGAAAAAAAGGCAGGAAATGAAAAGAACGGCTGCCAGTTGGGGCCTCGACAGCTGGCACAAGTACCGACTGGCCTATTGTATCTTCAAGACGACGCTGGTAAGTACAAATATCCTGCCAACCTATTTTGAAAAAAACATATATATAACAACACCTGGCTCTTCAAGCAGCAAATGGAACTACAATTCCCTGCTTTGGCACAGGACGGGTCGCAATTGGGAAAGGAGGTGCAACATTCCTTTGGAATTGCATATTGTCTTCATTTGCACAGGTCATTTTGGGTGCAGATTTTTGAAGGTCGCATGACTTGCCAGTAGACGTGAAGCGGAGGAAATTGGTTCATGCCACCACTTTGAAAACATACCCACTGGTCTGCAGCCAAGGGAGAGTTTCCCATATTGGGGTGCATATCCTGCACAAAGATGCCTATGCTGCCCTGCTCAATGAATATCCTGCTATTATCTCTCCTAATTTCAACACCTCCAAAACAGTCCCATTACATAGATGCTTCAGACCCGCTGATTTATGCCAGTTCTCGTCATCTTCCAACTGATTCACTGCGGCAGGCAAGGGCAGAGTTTATTGCAAGGGAGAAATAAGGCATCATTCAGTGCTCCAACAGTCCTTGGGCATCACCGTGACACATGGTACCCAAAATAACAGGTGGATGTAGACGCTGCGGTGATTACCGTAGGCTCATTAACTACACCCGACAGATACCCTCTCCCTCATATGCAAAATTTCGCTGCCCATCTGCACATTTTCCATGTTTTCTCCAAAGTTGATCTTGTCAAGGGATACCATCAGATCCCGGTGTATAAGGAAGACATTATTATTCCTTTAAGGCCATTTGAATTTTTTAAGGATACTATTTGGGTTGAAAAACGCCACTGAAACTTTCCAGCATCTTATAGACGCATTAGGCAGAATCGCTTCCATACACTTGGACGACATCCTCATAGCCAGTCAAACTGAACAGGATATCTCCAACTGCATTTACGCCGGCTGTTCCAATGGCTGGAGGAATTTGGTCTTCCCATCAACCCTAGCAGATGTCAATTTAGCAAGTCCACCATCGATTCCTGGGACCAAGATCACACCTAACGGTGTCTTTCCCTTAGCCAGCAAGGTAGAGGCAGTCCATGCTTTTTCAACACCTATCACGATTCAGGGCCTGCAGAAATTCTTGAGCACGAAAAACTTCTATCACCGGTTCATTCCAGCAGCTGCTGACATTCTTCGACCACGGTTTCCGATCCTCACCACAAAGCACGGGGATGTTCCCTGGACAACAGAAGCAAAGGTTGCGTTTGTGATGCCAAAGACGCTTTAGTCAACGCAGAAATGCTCCCCCATCCTAACCCCAACACATCCTTGACATTTAGTCCTAATGCCTCGAGTACGGCCATGGGTGTGTTTCTTGAGCAGTATGTCGATGGCCATTGCCAACCCCTCACATTCTTTAGCCAACATCTATGGCCATCAGAGATGAAATATCGTGCATTGCATCGAGCCACAAGGCACTCCAATTTGTTTTGGAGGGTTGGCATTTCACTGTGTTCACAGACCACCAGCCACTCGTCTTTACCTTCAGCAAAATAACAGATCCATGGTCGGCAACACAGCAGGGCCACTCTCATACATTTCAGAATTTACCACGGACATGCGCTATATTTCTGGTAAAAACAATGGCATCACGAATATTCTGTCCAGACTGACTGTATATCATATTCAGGGTGACTTTGATATTCCTGAATTAGCCAGTGTCCAGGCAATGGACCCCGATGTTCAGGCATACAATACGGCCATTACTAACCTGGACATACAGCATGGGGCAGCACAACTGGGTGGCCAACCTTACTTTGTGACATGTCTTTGGGCTACACTTGACCAGTGATTTCACCATCTTGGAGGCAATGCCTTATTGACCAGATACACAGCTGTCTCATCCATCCATCAGAACATCTGTCAAGCTCATGTCAAATAAATATGTAGGTCATGGACTGAAAAAAGGTGTCGCGCCATGGGTCTGCACATGTACCTCCTGCCAGACAGCCAAAATTCAGTGGCACACTAAGACACCTCTTCAAACTTTCACGGCATTATGAAGGCAGTTTGAACACGTTCATGTGGACCAGCTTGGATCATTGCCAGTATCTCAAAACCTGAGATATATTCTAACATAACATAACAATTACAGCACGGAAACAGGCCATTAGGCCCTTCTAGTCCACACCGAACCAAACACCCCTTTCTAGTCCCACCTCCCTGCACAATGCCCATAACCCTCCATCTTCTTCTCATCCATATACCTGTCCAACCTTTTCTTAAATAATACAATTGACTCCGCCGCCTCTATTTCTCCTGGAAGAGCATTCCACACGGCTACCACTCTCTGAGTAAAGAAGATCCCCCTCATGTTACCTCTAAACCTCTGCCCCTTAATTCTTAACTCATGTCCTCTTGTTTTAATCTTTCCTCCTCTTAATGGAAATAGTCTATCCACATCCACTCTGTCTATCCCTTTCATAATCTTAAATACTTCTATCAAATCCCCTCTCAACCTTCTACGCTCCAAAGAATAAACACCTAATCTGTCCAATCTCTCCCTATACTCTAGATGCTTAAACCCAGGTAACATTCTGGTAAACCTTCTCTGCACTCTCTCCACTCTGTTTATATCCTTCCTATAATTAGGCGACCAGAACTGCACACAGAACTCCAAATTAGGCTGCACCAACGTCTTATACAATCTCAACATCACCTCCCAACTCCTATATTCCATGCAATGATTGATAAAGGCCAGCGTACTAAAAGCCTTCTTCACCACCCTATTCACGTGAGTTTCTACCTTCAGGGAACGATGTACCGTTACTCCTAAATCTTTCTGCTCTTCTGTATTCCTTAATGCTCTCCCATTTACCACGTATGTCCTATTCTGATTCTTCTTACCAAAATGAAGCACCTCACACTTATCAGCATTAAATTCCATCTGCCATTTTTCAGCCCACTTTTCTAAGCAGCCCAAATCCCTCTGCAATCCTTGAAAACCTTCTTCATTATCCACTATTCCACCTATTTTAGTATCGTCTGCATATTTACTAATCCAATTCACCACCCCATCATCTAGATTATTAATGTATATAACAAACAACAATGGGCCCAATACAGATCCTTGAGGCACACCACTGGTCACCGGCCTCCAACCTGACAGACAATTATCCACTACCACTCTCTGGCCTCTCCCTTTCAGCCAATGTTCAATCCATTTGACTATCTTAAAATTTATACCTAAAGACTGCATCTTCCTAACTAACCTTCCATGTGGTACCTTATCGAAAGCCTTACTGAAGTCCATATAGACAACATCCACTGCGCTACCCTCATCCACATTCCTAGTCACCTCTTCAAAAAATTCAATCAGATTGGTCAAACATGACCTTCCTCCCACAAATCCATGTTGAGTGCTCCTGATCAGACCCTGTCTATCCAGATGTTTATAAGTACTATCTCTAAGAATTTTCTCCATTAATTTACCTACCACAGACATCAAACTTACAGGCCGATAGTTGCCAGGCTTCCTCCTTGAACCCTTTTTAAATAACGGAACCACATGCGCAATGCGCCAATCCTCCGGCACTATCCCCATATCTAATGACATTTGGAAAATTACCGCCAGAGCCTCTGCTATTTCCTCCTTCACTTCTCTCAATGTCCTGGGGAAGATCCCGTCTGGTCCCGGAGACTTATCCACCTTTATATTTATATTTATATTGTTGAACGTTTCACGCACTGACCAGAGGCCATCTCGTTGCCATCCAGTGACATTGAGACAAGTGCCAGAGCATTCATTGTCAATTGGATGACTAGATTTGGTTTTCTGACTCACATTACTTCACACCACGGAGCACAATTCACCCACAGTCCAATGGCCTTATAGAACATTTCCACCGGCAACTGAACTCAAACTTAAGGCCTGACTCACCGGTCCCAATTAGGTCAACGAGTTGCCATGGATTCTATTGGGAGCGTGCATGGCTCCAAAGGAAGATATGTCTGCATTGTCCGCAGAGATCGTTTATGGTACGGTCCTTACATTTTCATGGGACATTCATTTCACAGCCAACTCTGATCTGAATGTTCTTCATCAGCTTTGACATGGTGTCATGATCAGCAAACCTTTTCCTACCCACTGGCATGGATCCCCTAAACAGAATATGCCCCCACCACTCCTGGACGCTGATTTTGTTTTTGTGTGCAGACAGATCCCAAGAGCGCCGTTACAATGAACGTATGAAGGCCCTTTACGCGTGTTGAAGAAGGATGAGGTTGTGTATACATTGGACATTGGGGGACATTCACAGCTGTTTCTGGCGACTGTTCGAGGGGAGGGGGGTGGTTGGTGTAGCAGCTGTCTAGTGGCCGAGCTGGCAAAGTTCTTTGGCAGGCGTGCAAAATAATGAGACAGACAGCTGGAAACTCATCCATTTATTTGACCGCTCATGCATGGTGCTGCGTGCTGTCGAATGGCACCTTCTCTGTAAATTCTCCTGCCAGAAGGTGCAGAACATTCACAGGGCTTAGTTTAAATCTGTGGTCCCGTGGATTGGCAGCAAACTCATAATGATGTCCCAGCTTGTCCCATGGAGCCCGGGACATGCTGTAAATAAAACAAAGCCTGTAAAGTCTGAATAAAGCAGTCGTGTGTTGACTAAACTGGTGTGTGTATGTGTGTTGCTTTAGTAGCTCTATCAAAGTAGCTGCTACATATATAAATATTTTGGGTGATTATCGCACTTCTAGCTATTCCCTAGCCTGTCAGTCCTGATTTTGATGATGGACATGGTTATAGATGCTGTTCACTGGATGGAAATGGTCATTTTATAATTCCTTGAGCCCTATTTGAACAACGCTTCCAGTAAATGCAATCTAAAGAAGTAAGGGAGACCCCAGTGATCCTCACAACTCTGCATAATTCCTGTCTGATGCTTTACAGCAACTAGACCATCCAATGATGCAGCCAGACAGGAGACTCAACTGCACTCCTGTAAAATCTCAAGATAAGAGCTGTTGGCCTTAACCTCCTCAACCTCCTTGGGAAGTGTAGGTACTTCTGACAAATAAGGAGGTGTGATTGTTTTGTGTATTAATACATGTGCAGTATGGATGGGAATTTTACGTGATTGTATTGTCTATTCTTGCTGTTTAACAATCTTTAGTGGATAGAAGTAGTCATTGTACTTTAGGATGTACAATCATGTACAGATTGTCATAAAATAGCCATTTGGCCCAGATGTCTATTCAGTCGAAGAATACTTTCGACCACAGGCAGATTTTGAACAATAACCCCATTCATTCTGCAACAACTGCCACTTAATTTTGCCAGTTGTTCAAAGTTAAGCTCTATGGGGAAAACACCACTGTCAACTCTTCTACCTTAAAGGAGTAAATATATTGAAATGGGCAGTAGATCAAGAGATGGAAACAGTGAAATCAGACAGAGGTAAATGGCTGCTTAAAATTAGAAACATTCGTGTTCATGCTATAGAGTTTAAGGCTGCCCAGGAGGAATATAATGTGTTTTCTATAAGTTTATTTGCCCTCACCCTGGCGAAGGATGGGGCCAACAGATATGTTGCTGGAAGGGTTCGGGAATTAATATTTTAGGCCACAGGAAGCTCAAGGTTCGATCCACAGAGCACAGGTGTTTAGCAAAATGGCCACCCAGACTGTATTTGGTCTTGCGGATATCGAGGTCAACTAAGTCTACCAAATATAGTAGATTAGGTTCGATGGGATGCATGTGAAACATTGCCTCACCTCGAAGGTCTGATTGTGACTTTGGATGGAGGTGAAAGGAGATGTAGGGACAAGTTTGGTAATTTCTGCAGTTCCAATGGGGAGTGCGTCAGGTGGTGGTGGGAGGAGAGGGTAGTGCTGTCGAGGGAGTCACAGAAAGACATAACCCTGTGAAAAGAGGATATGAGTGGAGCAGGTTAGATGTAGCAGGTTATAGGATGGTGCTGAAGTTGGAAATGTCCAAGGATAACATGTCAAATGTGGCAGCTGATGGGTGGTAAGTGAGAAACCTAAGGGATTTTGTCATTGTTCTGCCAGAGCGGAGGTGGGGTAAGGGCAGAAAAAGAATTTGAGATAAGGGTGTAGGCTTTATCAAAGACAGTATGGGGGAATCAGCATTTATTGAAGAAATAACATATTTTGGGTATCCTGGAGTAGAAGTCCTCATCTTGGGATTTTTACAGGCCCAGAGGACCCCAAAACCTAGCAGCAATAGAAAATCACCAAGACAAATGGATACTTAAACAAACATCATTTTTAATTATCTTTGAACACAAAACAGGATCAAATTTTAATTTAACACTATTAACTTAATAGCCTCACATTACCCCCTTCTAATTCTAAGTGCCGGTGTATTTAATGTGTATAAAGTTCTTTGAAACAACTCCAAGTTCACCGGTGTCTATCAATTCTTAAACTGTGCACAGAATTCAACATTTATGAATTTTCACCAAGCTCTGGTACTTAAAAGTAAATGTTTACCCCTCCAGGAAGGCTCTTGTTGGTTTCAGAGAGGACTTACTTGGTCATTGGACACACAAAGACTGATTCCCTCTGATCAGCCACTTTGGAGTCTTGCCAATGAAACCCATCAGGGTTTTCCAAATGATAACCTCTTCTGCAGGTCAACATAGAGTTCCCTTTGTTTCCCTTATTTCAGGTGAAACACTCGAGCCAGCTATTTCCTCTTGCATGGATGACAAAGTTTTGCAACAGGCTGAACTGAGAACTCACAACCCGTGTTCAAAATGGGTTTCAACAAGATGCCAGCTTGCCATCTCACTCTCTCTCTCTCTCTCTCTCTCTCTCTCTCTCTCTCTTAGAAAAAGTCTATTTGGTGTCATCTCTCTGCTTGCAAAACCACATGAACTTCTTAGAACAGCAAACTGGAACATGCTTTTGAAATTCTTTAGCAAAACAGTCTCCTTGTTTTGTCTTTGCAAATGCTCTCAGTACCTGCATGACTCACTCTCAGCAAAGCCTTTGCAATTTAAATAAGAGCTGTTTTGTGGAGTGTTTGTGTTTGTTTGTGACCTAAATGACTCCTACAATCCATCTCTTTCAAAAACATATCTTTGTACAATGTAAAATGTATAATCTGTCACAGGACAAATGCAGTAGAGGAGTTGTGATAAAACCAATGGTGTCCTTGCAAACAAAAAGTGGGAAGAGGTATACAGTTAGTTCTGGTGAGTGGAGTTTGTAATAGTTGAAACGTGAAACTCTCTCTAGTTCAGGAGACAATTTCACATAAAATTGCTTTTTTCCTGCTGTAAGGTAGACAGATTCGCCATTGGCAGAAATTGCTGAAATGACTCTTGCAGTCTGAGAAAGAAGCAAAAGAGAGTAATGCTCTCCCCCCCCCCCCCCCCACCCAACCATCCCAAACCCTGGGCCAAGTTACTGAGGGTCTGTGGATTCTCTTTCAATGCTCACAGACCAATCCAAGTCATTTGCAATGTGAGCTACACTTTTTAACCTCTGACACGATTAGGAACCATTTAGCACCCACTCGTATCCCAAGTCTGATACCTGATACACTTTTAGCCAGTTTTGAACCAGTCTCTAGCAATCCATAGCCTAGTGTGAGTTCCTTGACTACTTTGTCCAGAAGCCCATAGCCTGCATGGGTTCCTCTCCTCAAGTCACCAACAGCCTGCCACCTTTGTGGGTCCTTCAGCTGCAAAACCCCTCACTGGTCTGCTTCCATAGTCACTGACTCATGGAATGAATCCTCTGCTTCTGAGATGTTGATGGGGTGTGGTCTTTCTGTTTTCTGGTGCCCTGGACTAGTCGTCCGCTTCCCCAGATTTCACAGTGGCGAAGAAATCTAACAAATCTAAATAAAAAAAATTTAACTAAGAGGAGAATCTCACATGTGTGGAGGGATGGAAAGGGCATTATTACAAATTGAAGCCTGATATTTGAATATTCAGGTGCCAAATTTGCAAAAGCATCGAGTATATATTTCTCAACCTATATGTAATTTTTCCTAAAGGAATACAATTTTGAATTTTTGCATGTCATCTTAGCATCTCTAAAAATATATCTGATTTCCAAGTAAGTGCAATACATTTCCTCATCACTGCAAATGCTAATTTAACAAATTTCAATTGATATATGAATAGTTTTAATTTGGGCCTTGTTCCTTCAATATTTCCTAATAAAAAATAAAGTTGAATTTTGCGGAGAAACAACTCCTGTAACTTGTTCCACAAAATTTGTAATTTTCCCCAAAAAGATTTCCATTTGGACAAAGCTAAGTTGAATGCAAAAAAGTTGTGACATCTTCACCACACCTCAAACATTGATCTGATCATTCTGATTTTAGTTTATTCATTTTCTGTGGTGTAAGAAGTAACTGTAGAAGAAAAACTAGTTGTGAATTCCTTCCTCACTGCTGCAGTGTGGAACGATGGTCAATAGTTCCAGACTGCTGAGTTGAAGTGAATTAATACAACTCCCCTGGATCACATGATCTCTGTTTCCAAATCAGCTTCCTGTAGAGCTTTTCAAATCCAAGTGCCTGAGTTACTTGACTCCAGGTGCAGCTTTCAGATAAAATCCTTGCTGACATCTGCTACATGACTGATGTAAAAACAATTATACTGAACTAATTTATATCTTATATTGAGATCCTTATACGGATCTACCCATATTTGCCAATCAATTACAATATTCAGATCCATTTCTCACCTTTGTCTGGACTTATGGACACATCAAAGTAATTTTTTAACAATTCCTCTTTATAAGGAATTTCTATTTCAGTACAACATGGTTGGTCCTAACTTATCCTTCAAATATGCTCTTGGGTGGAAATAACAAAAGAAATTGCTATGAGGTATACGATATTTATTTCTCAGTTGCTCAAATGACATTAATTGACCCCTTTCATAACAATCTTCAACATTTATAATCCCCTTACGAAACCAGCTATTCAGAAATTGATGATGCTTTGAAAAAGGCGAGGATTTTGAATCATAGCCATTCTGGGTGATGTACATCCACTTAAACCAATTTCATCATTTATTTTATTCCATATATTAATCAAATGCTTCAACAATTGTGTATCTTTATCACCAACCATTAATTTCTATTCCCACTTATCTATAAATTCTTCTGCTTTTCCTCTCTTCTATTTTATTTGATACAATTTTAACCCATGGCAATTATTCCCTTTCAAACAAAGAAGCAAGAAATCTCATTTGAGCAACTGGACACTAATTTTTAAAATGAAGAAGCTGTCGTCGTGTCAATGTAGAATTTGCATTGAGAGAAACGCAGCTGTCTTTAGTTACCTTATTGAATTGGCTAAAATGGCAGAACATGAGAGCAAATGTCCTGGAGGAGTGTGGGTCACTTGTAACATGGGATTAATTCGGAAATGTGTTCACATGAAATAAACTCATGATGCAGACTGTTTTCTAAGAATGGAATACAAGAGGAAGGTTGACTAGGTCTCCAGCAGAATATAGATTACAAGATATAGGAGCAGAAGTCAGCCCACGGACCAACTTTCTCCCCTTAACCCTTGATTCTTTGATGAATCAAATACCTGTCAATCTCTGTACTAAATACACCCAATTACCTCAGTTCCATAGATTCATGACCCACTGACACAATCAATTTTTCCACATCAGTTTTAAATTGACACCCTTATATCCTGTAATTATGCTCTCTTGTCCAAGCATCCTCCACCATGGGAAACATCTTTGCCAAATGGACTCTGTACAGGCCTTCCATTATTTTAAATGGCTCTGAGGTCCCCCTTATCCTTCTGTACTCCAACTAGTACAGTCAAAGAGTCGACAATTGTTCCTCATACACTAACCCTTTCATTCCTGATATCATTCCAGTAAATCATCTCTGGCCTTCTCCAACACCAGCACATCTTTTCTCAAATATGGCACCCAAAACTCTAAACCTGATTGAATGGAAAGGTAATTCTCTAATAACACAAACACAACAGTTAAATGATATTATGTCTTGTTGAAAATTACAAAAAATTATTAAAGAGTCAAATAAAAATTTCAAAAGATGCCGTGGCTCATTTATGGACTCTTATCATAACCTAAAGAATTCAGGTTGTTCTGCTGTGTTACGAGACCAGAAGATCCCAAAACCCACAGCAATAGATATTCACCAAGGCAAATGGTTACTTAAACAAAAGTTGATTTTAATGATCTTTTAACATGAAAACAGAATTACACTTTAACTTACTTACTTTACCTAACTTATCCCCCTTCTAATTCTAAGTTCAGAAAAGTTCTTTGGTTCACAGTCCAATCTCACTTCTCATTCATCCAAGTTCACTGGTTGCAGGCCATTCTTATACTGTGCACAGAATTTAACATATATAAAGTTCACCAGGTTTGGTGCTAGAAAGGTAAATAATTACTGTTCAGAATGGTTCTTGTTGGTCTTCAAAGAGAGGTGTGTTGTTCAGGGAAGTATTAGGGTGTTTTTGACTCAACGTTACAGCATCTGAGGTCCGTTATCTCTTCAGAAAACCCCTGATAGCTTTAGCATGGAGCAGAGCTGAGCCAGGACTTTGCAGGTGTTTAAGGGAGTGTGAGGGCAGGGTTTGTTCTCACCAAATGTCTCTGCTTGAAATCAAGATTCAAACCATTTTGAGGAATACAACAGGAATTGTTCAACAAGAGCCTGGTGATCCCTGAGGAGTTTTCTTTCAATAGTGGACATTATTTTTTCTTTTAAAAAGTCCATTAATCTTCCTGATGCAGATCTTTGTATTTAACTTTCAGGTTGCTATCTGTTGTTAACTTGGAGGCCTTTAATGGGGTGACGGGGTAGAATCTTAGCTTTAACCAAGCAGTTCGCTTGCAATTTTCCAGCTGTAGGATGCGGTGCAGTTGCTTGCAAGTTTAGCAAGTGGGATTATGATGTGAATCTGCAAGTCACAGTGTCATTTTTGTTTTTGAAAATGCCAAGGTGAAAATTTTAACTTTGGTCTCCTTGGTTTGCCTAAGTTTACAGAGAAGACAGAGTTGGATGCCCATTTGGCGAATCGGCTGGGCAAAGCAGAAAGCACAAAAAATAATGAAGCAGACTGAAGTGACATTGAACCCAAACCCAGGTAAAGAATTTAATTTTGTGCTGTGTACTTAAGAGATCAAATGATTTGGGCTTTTAGTGGTGACCTATTTAAATGAAAAAACTCTGATTAGAATTGAAGTTTATGGAATGTTTGGAAGTTACCAAAAAAAAATGGAGCATATAAATTAGATGTTGTAATTAAGATAAATGAACAATACAATGAGCCTGGTGTCACAGTATCTGCCTCCCTCTACCATACATCACCATTAAACCTTCTCCCCAATATGAACCTGATGTCACAGTATAGGCCAGAATTTATTGTACATCACTGTTAAACCTTCTCACTACAGTGAATCTGGTGTCAGCAGTATCTGTCAAAGTTAACTGTACATCACCTTCAGCATTCTTCCTATTCTGAACCCGGTGTCACAGTTTCTGTCCCAGTCTACTGTACATCACCATTAAACGTTCTTCGCACTGTGAACTTGTTGTCACAGAATCTGCCACAGTTTAATGTACATCTCGTTAAACATTCTCCCCACTGTGAACCTGGTGTCAAAGTATCTGCCACAGTTTATTGTACATCACATTAAACATTCTCCCCACTGTGAACCTGGTGTCACAGTATCTGATACAGTTTATCGTACATTACTGTTAAACCTTCTCACTGCTGTGAAGCCAATGTCACAGTAACTATCTCAGTCGTCCATATATCAGCATCTCTCCACTGTGAATCTGGTGTCACTTTGCCTGCCACAGTTTATTTTACATCACCGTTAAATTTAATCCCAATGTGAAAGTGGTTTTCACATTATCTGACGCAGTTTATAGAACATCACTGTTAAACTTTCTCACGACTGTGAATCCTGTCTCACAGTTTCTGCCTCAGTAAAGTGTACATCAATGTTAAACCTTCTCCCCCCTGTGAACCTGGTGTTACAGTACCTGCCTAAGTCTACTGTTCATCACCGTTAAAACCTACCCACTGTGAACCTGGTGTCACAGTATCTGACACAGTTTATCGTACATTAATGTTAAACATTTTCACTCTCGTGAACCCATTGTCCCAGTGTCTATCTCAGTCCACCGTACATCACCGATAAAAATTCTCCCCCCTGTGAAGCTGGTGTCAGAGTATCTGCGTACGTCTATCGTACGTCACCATTAAACATTCTCCCAACAGTGAAAACAGTGTCACTTTCTCTGTCACAGTTTATCATACAGAACTGTTAAACGTTCTCCCCACCGTCAATCCCGTCAGTGTCCCAGCATCTGCCACAGTTTCTCGTGCATCACCAGTAAATCTTTTCCCCACTGTGAGGCCGGTTTTACTGTACCGACCACAGTTTATTGTACATCATCATTAAACCTTCTCCTCACTGTGCACCTAGAGTCACGGTATCTACCTCAATTCACCATATATCATCATTAAATTTTCTTCCCACTGTGAACACAGTGTTACAGTATTTGCCTCAGTCTACCATACATCACTGTTAAACCTTATTCCCCACTGTGCACCTGGTATCACAATATCAATCTCAATTTACCGTACATCACCGTTAAACCTTATACACAATGTGAACCATTTGTCAAAAGTTCCTGCGAGCATTTATCATACATTAAGTTAAACCTTCTCCCCACTGTGAACACTGTGTCATAGTATCTGCCTCAGTTTCTGTACATTACCAGTAAACCTTTTCCCCACTGTGACCCCTATTTTACTCTACCTACCGTAGTTTATCGTACATCACCATCAAATCTTCTCCGCTCTGTGCACCTAGAGTCACGGTATCTTCCTCAATTCACCATACATCATCGTTAAATCTTCTCCCCACTGAGAACACAGTGTCACAGTATCTGTCTCAGTCTACTGTACTTCACTGTTGATCTATCTCTCAACTGTTAATCCAGTGTCACAGTATTTGCCACATTATATCATACATCACCGTTAAACATTTTCCCCACTGTTGATCTGATGCCACAGCATCTGCTGTAGTTTATTGTACATCACTGTTAAACCAACTAACGACTGCTGTGAACCCGGTCACACAGTATTTTTCTCATTCTTCCGTATAGCAACATTAAACCTTCTCCCCTCTGTGAACCCGGTGTAACAGTATCTGGCTCAATCTGCCGTACATCACCATTAAACCTTCTCCCAACTTTGAACCTGTTGTCACAGCATTAGCCACAGTTTATCGCACATCTGTTTTAAACCTTCTCTCTTCTGTGAACTAATTTTCATGGTATCTGCCAAAGTTTACCATACATCACTGTTAAACCTTCTCACTACTGTGAATGCCGTGACACTGTATCTGCCCCAGTTTAACGTACATCACTTTTAAACCTTCTCCCCACTCTGAACCCAATCTCACAGTATCTGCCACAGTCTCCCTTGTATCAGAACTAAACCTTCTCCCCACTGTGAACCTGTGTCATGCTTTGTGCCGGAGTTCGTTGTACATTACTGTTAAAACTTCTCCCCACTCTGAACCTGGTGTCACAGTATCCACCTCAATATAACTTATATCACCCATAGACCTTCTCCCCACTGTGAACCCGGTGAAATAATATCTGCCTCAGTCTTTTGAAAATCACCATTATAATTTCTCCCCACTGTTAAATCTGTGTCTCTGTATCTGCAACATTGTTTAGCGTGTCACCTTTAAACCTCTTCCGCACTGTGAACCTGGTATCACACTACCTGCCACAGTTCATTGAACCTGAATGTTAAACCTTCTCACTAATGTGAACCCGGTTTCACAGTATCCGTCTCAGTCTCCCATCCCCTCTGTGAATTCGGTATAACAGTATATGCCAGAGTTTATTATACATCACTGATAAACCTCCCCACTGTGAACCGGGTGTCATAATATCTGTCTCCATGCACTGTACATCACCATTGAAGCTTCCCCCCCACTGTGAACTGAGTGAAACATTTTCTGACACATTTTATCATACAACACTGTTAATCCTCTCATTGCTATATAACCATAAAACCATATACAGCACAAAACAGGCCAGTTTGGCCCCATTAGTTCGTGCCGGAACAAATCCCCACCCTCCAAGTTCCACTGACCAGCACCTGGTCCATACCCCTCCAATCCTCTCCCCTCCATGTAATTATCCAGTCTTCTTCTTCTTCTTTGGCTTGGCTTCGCGGACGAAGATTTATGGAGGGGGTAAAAGTTCACGTCAGCTGCAGGCTCGTTTGTGGCTGACAAGTCCGATGTGGGACAGGCAGACACGGTTGCAGCGGCTGCAAGGGAAAATTGGTTGGTTGGGGTTGGGTGTTGGGTTTTTCCTCCTTTGCCTTTTGTCAGTGAGGTGGGCTCTGCGGTCTTCTTCAAAGGAGGTTGCTGCCCGCCAAACTGTGAGGTGCCAAAATGCACGGTTTGAGGCGATATCAGCCCACTGGCGGTGGTCAATGTGGCAGTCTTACATTAAATGTAAATAACGTCCCTGCTTCAATCACCTCCGCCGGAAGCTTATTCCACATCCCAACCACCCTTTGTGTCACAAAATTTCCCCTCGTGTTCTCCTTATAATTTTCGCCCTTCAACTCAAACCATGACCTTTGAATATCCCCCACTCTTAACTGAAAAAGCCTATCCACGTTGACACTGTCCCTTTTAAAATCTTGAACACCTCCATCAAATCCCCCCTTAATCTTCTACGCTCCAGAGAAAAAAGCCCCAGCCTGCTCAACTTTTCTCTGTAACTCAAACCCTGACATCCTGTCAACATTCTCGTGAACCTTCTCTGCACTCTCTCTATTTTGTTTATATCTTTCATATAATTTGGTGACCAAAACTGGACACAGTACTCCAAATTTGGCCTCACCAATGCCTTGTACAATTTCATCATAACCTCCCTGCTCTTGAATTCAATACTCCGATTTATGAAGGCCAACATTCCAAATGCCTTCTTCACCAAACCATCTACCTGAGTATCAGCCTTGAGGGTACTATTTACCATAACTCCCAAATCCCTTTGTTGCTCTGCTCTCCTCAATTGTCTACCATTCAATGTATATGACCTATTTAGATTTGCCTTTCCAAAATGCAACACTTCACACTTATCCGTATTAAATTCCATCAGCCATTTCTCAGCCCACTCCTCTAGCTTTCCTATATCTCTTTTAAAGCTATGGTAATCTTCTTCATTGTCCACAATACCACCAATCTTTGTATCATCTGCAAACTTACTTATCCACTTCACCACCCCTTCTTCCAGATCGTTAATATATAGAACAACCAATAGTGGACCCAGGACTGATCCCTGAGGAACTCCACTAGTCACTGGCCTCCAATTTGACAAACAATTTTCTACCACGACTCTCTGACACCTCCCATCCAACCATTGCTGAATCCATTTCACTACCTCCTTATTTATACCTAATGCCTCTACCTTTTTACCTAACCTCCTATGGGGAACTTTGTCAAAAGCTTGACCAAAGACTAAATAGACACATCCACAGTCTTCCTTTTATCATTCTTTTTTGTAACCCCCTAGAAAAACTCTATAAGGTTTGTTAAGCATGATCTACCCCTGACAAAACCATGCTGACTACTACCGATCAATCCCTGTTCTTCCAAATATTTGGAAATGCCATCCCTCAGAACACTTTCCATTAACTTCCCCACCACAGACATCAGACTCACATGTCTATAATTTCCAGGCTTACATTTGGACTCTTTCTTAAACAGCGGAACAACATGAGCCACCCACCCTCCAATCCTCTGGCATTACCCCCATGACCAGTGACATCCTAAATATCTCTGTTAATGGCCCCACTATCTGTACACTAGCCTCCCTGAGTGTCCTTGGGAATACTTTGTCCAGACCCAGAGATTTGTCCACCTTTATCTTTTTTAACATTGCCATCACTACCTCCTCGGTTATCCTTATATGATTCATGACCTCCCCACTATTTTTCTTTACTTCAACTGGTACAATATTTTTTTCCCTAGTGAATACCGAGGAAAAGAAATCATTTAAAATTTCCCCCTTCTCCTCTGACTTCTAACATAGCCTACCCTCCCTATCTAAAGGGGTCCAATTCTATCCCTCACTAATCTTTTACTTTTAATGTACCTATAGAAACCCTTTGGATTTATTTTTACTCTGTCTGCCAAAGCCTCTTTGTGCCTCTTTTTGGCCTTTCTAATTTCTTTCTGAAGATTTTTTCTACACTCCTTGTAGTCCTCTTTCAATTTCTCATCACCCTGCTGTTTATACCTCTTGTACACCTCCCTCTTTCTCCTAACCAAATTTCTAATATTCCTCGAAAACCAAGGGCTCCCTATGACTTCCAGCCTTTCCTTTGATCCTCACTGGGACACATCTACTCTGTACTCTCAAAATTTCTTCTTTTAATATTCTCCATTTTTCATTTACTTCCTTTCCTGAAAAAATCATGTCCCAGTCAATACTCCCCAAATCCATTCTTATTCCTTTGAAATTTGCTTTTCTCCAATCCAGAACCTCAACTTTAGGCCCTTCTTTGCTCTTCCCTAAAACTACCCTAAAATTAATAGAGTTGTGATCACTAGACTCAATTTGTTCTCTAACATTAACCTCAGACACCTGACCTATCTCGTTCCCTAACCGGAGATCCAGTATTACACCGTCCTGAGTCGGTTTCTCTACGTATTGATTAAAAAAACTATCTTGTACACATTTGACAAACTCTAGCCCTTCCAGCCTCTTACTGTATGGGTATCCCAATCAATGTGAGGGAAGTTAAAATCTCCCATGATCACTACCTTATGTTTATTACACATATATGCTATCTCCTTACAAATATGTTCCTCCAATTTTCTTGTCCCATTTGGTGGTCTATAATACACTCCTATTCGTGCCCTCATGCCTCCTCCACCCCTCAATTCCACCCAAACAGCCTCACTGGACGATCCCTCCAAACCATCCTGCCACCTGACAGCAGTAATGTCCTCCTTCACAAGTAGAGCAACTCCTCCCCCTTTTTACCCCCTGTTCTATCACATCTAAAACATTTGTATTCTGGAATATTGAGTTGCCAGTCCTGTCCCTCCCATAACCAGGTCTCACTAATTGCCACCACATCATAATTCCAAGTGCCAATCCAGGCTCTAAGCTCGTCTACCTTGTCACTCTGCTTTTTGCATTGAATGACATGCATTTCAGTATCTGTCTCAGCCCACTGTACAACAACATTAAACCTTCTCCCCACTGTGAAACTGATGTCACAGTATCTGACACAGTTTATTGGACATCAGTATTAAACATTCTCACTACTGTGAAACAGGTATCACTGTATCTGCAACATTGAATCGTGTATCACTGTTAAACCTCCATCCCACTGTGAACCTGGTGTCAAATTATCTGTCTCAGTCTACTGTACATCACCGTTGATCTATCTCTCAACTCTGAATCCATTGTCACAGTATTTGCCACATTATATCATACATCACCATGAAATCTTTTTCCCCACTGTTGACCTGATGCCACACCATCTGCTGTAGTTTATTGTACATCACTGTTAAACCTTCTAACTACTGCTGTGAACCCGGTCACACAGTATCTTCCTCATTCCTCCGTTTATCACCGTTAAACCTTCTCCCCACTGTGAACCCGGTGTAACAGTATCTTCCTCAGTCTGCCGTACAGCGCTGTTAAACATTCTCACCTCCATTAACCTTGTGTCTCAGTATTTGCCACAGTTTATCTTATATCACCGTAAAACCTTATTCCCACTGGAAACCTGTTGTCAGATTTTCTGACCCAGTTCAACATACATCAAATATAAACCTTCTCCCCACTGAGAACCCGTTGTAACTGTGTCTGCCTCAGTCTGCCGTACATCACCATTAAACCTTCTCCCAACTGATAACCTGGTGTCACAGTATCAGCCAGAGTTAATCGTGCATCAATATTAAACCGTTTCACTTCAGTGAACTCATTTTCCTGGTATCTGCCAACATTTACCAAACATCACTGATAAACCTTCTCACTACTGTGAACCCTGTGTCATAGAATCAGTCTCAATCTACCGAAAATCACTGTTAAACCTTCTCCCTAATGTGAACCCACTGTCACAGAATCTGCCTAATTCTACCATTCTTTGTTCTTTCTTTGGCTTGGCTTCGCGGACGAAGATTTATGGAGGGGGTAAAAAGTCCACGTCAGCTGCAGGCTCGTTTGTGGCTGACAAGTCCGATGCGGGACAGGCAGACACGATTGCAGCGGTTGCAAGGGAAAATTGGTTGGTTGGGGTTGGGTGTTGGGTTTTTCCTCCTTTGCCTTTTGTCAGTGAGGTGGGCTCTGCGGTCTTCTTCAAAGGAGGCTGCTGCCCGCCAAACTGTGAGGCGCCAAGATGCACGGTTTGAGGCGTTATCAGCCCACTGGCGGTGGTCAATGTGGCAGGCACCAAGAGATTTCTTTAGGCAGTCCTTGTACCTTTTCTTTGGTGCACCTCTGTCACGGTGGCCAGTGGAGAGCTCGCCATATAATACGATCTTGGGAAGGCGATGGTCCTCCATTCTGGAGACGTGACCCATCCAGCGCAGCTGGATCTTCAGCAGCGTGGACTCGATGCTGTCGACCTCTGCCATCTCGAGTACCTCGACGTTAGGGGTGTGAGCGCTCCAATGGATGTTGAGGATGGAGCGGAGACAACGCTGGTGGAAGTGTTCTAGGAGCCGTAGGTGGTGCCGGTAGAGGACCCATGATTCGGAGCCGAACAGGAGTGTGGGTATGACAACGGCTCTGTATACGCTTATCTTTGTGAGGTTTTTCAGTTGGTTGTTTTTCCAGACTCTTTTGCGTAGTCTTCCAAAGGCGCTATTTGCCTTGGCGAGTCTGTTGTCTATCTCATTGTCGATCCTTGCATCTGATGAAATGGTGCAGCCGAGATAGGTAAACTGGTTGACCGTTTTGAGTTTTGTGTGCCCGATGGAGATGTGGGGGGGCTGGTAGTCATGGTGGGGAGCTGGCTGATGGAGGACCTCAGTTTTCTTCAGGCTGACTTCCAGGCCAAACATTTTGGCAGTTTCCTCTACCATACATTAATGTTAAACCTTCTACCTACTGTGAAACCGGTATCACTGTATCTGCAAAATTGAATCGCATATCACCATTAAACCCCCTTCCCACTGTGAACCTGGTGTCACAGTATCTGCCCCAGTTTATCTTACATCACTGATAAACCTTCTCCCGACTGTGAACCCGGTGTCACAGTATCTGCCCCAGTTTTTCTTACATCACTGATAAACCTTCTCCCCACTGTGAACCTGGTTTCACAATATCTGACACAGTTTATCGTACATTAGTGTTAAACCTTCTCACTGCTGTTAACCCAGTGTCACAGTGTTTGTGACAGTTTTTCGTACATCTCCGTGAAACATTCTCCCCACTGTGAAGCTGAGGTCAGATTACCTGCCTCAGTCTGCCAGATACAGCACCGATTGCTCTCAGCCAAAGGTGCTGTAGTTGAGTTCGGGTGGCCAGAGGTATCTGCTCAAGAAGGCCAGGGGCTGCCATTGCCCTTCAATGAATTGCTCCAGTGCGCCCCCTACTGCTGTGCTGGAAGCATCTACTGTGAGAGTGGTGGGTGTCTCTGGCCTGGCATGTACCAGAAGGGTGGTGTTGGCCAGTGAGTCCTTGGCCCTCTGGAACACCTCCTGGATGTCTCTGGATGCTCTGCTCAGTGGACCACCCCACAGTATCCCATCAAGCCTAGAGTCTCTGTGTCAGCAATTCTCTGCTGACCACTGGCTGATGGCTTTGTGGTCAAATGTGTTTGTCTATGAAACCATTCCCAGGAAGGTGAAGGGGCAAAGTCTTGCTGACTGGGACATTGAGTGGCACCCGGGCCAGACCAATCTTTCGCAACACCTGAGCCAGGTAGAACCTCAGCACATAGTGCCATTTGGTGCCCTTGCACTTTGGTTCCATGCACAGCCACACACAATGATGGCCATGCTGGTTACACCCTTGCCCCCATTGATTGACCATGTACATGGACCCCCACATGAATAGGAAAACTGTTTTGAGAATTGCCAGGGTGGAGGTGTGGGGATGCCCCACATGTAGCAGTACCGAGAGTTCCTTGTACCTTGCAACTGATCATCAGGTTTTATCTGATTGACAGAGTTGGGCATCTTTGTGGTTCTCCCTGTCTCCTGGAGCTGGGGGTCTCTGTACTGCTCCCCATCTCCTTGAGTTGGTGCATTGTTCTCCACCAGCCCCACAAGACAACCAAGACCCTTGGATGGAGGGCAGAGGTGCAGAGAGATCAGTGAGAACATGGGTAGTTTCAACAGTGTGGGGACCATCCAGGTGCCTGATAACAGGAGGAAACCAAGGGGAAGGCGAATGCAGGACATTTATTCGCAAGACATTGCGAGAGAGTGGATTCCTCGAACTCCTGAGGGGAGAAGGTGCTGATCGATCCATTGGTTTAGCTGGGCCAGGGTCTTGATATGGCAGCTGACTGGAATTGTCAGCGGGATACTGAGACTTGGGAGAGGAGGGGAAGGAGGGTGCAGTAGTGTTCTGACGAGAGAGTGCTGAGGGAGATGCAACATGGGTGGAAACTCAAGGCAAGGGACCCCTGATTGTTTGCAGGGATGGGATTTGTAAATAGACTCATAGATATCCAGCACAGAGCATCTTTGTCCCCCTGCCATCAGGAAGGAGATATGGAATAAAAGCAGGACAGCCAGGCAGCTTCTTATACAGGCCATGAGATTGACAAGGCAACATGAACTGGATGGGAGCAAAGAATAAAAACGGGGAGAGGAATATGGACTGAATACAACAACTCAGCCAGCAGGAGAGAGGGGCCGAAGAGCCTAATTCTGTGTTGTCTATCTGGACCAGCCTTTTGCATTCTAGCTTTAAAAAACCCAACCATTTTTAAATTTAATAATAATGGTACAGAATGAATCAAGAGACAAGATATCTGTCCAGCAGCGAACGTCTAAGGCACTTCCTGAAACGGAGGCTCTGAAACCACAGGGAGGTTCTGGCCGGAATGAGGCCCGACTTCTGCTAGAAGGAGGAGAAAAGAAGCAGGGATAATGTGGGGAAAGGGGTGGGGAGGGGAAGGGGTAGGGATGGCTTCCTCCGTTTACCTCTCCTTACCTCCACCCCGTTCCCTGTCTTGCGTAAACTTGTACTTCTCACTTTGTTCGTTTGAGATTGGTCACAGTGTTTGAGCTACCGAAATAAAATAGACACCCACACCGAGAGCAGTTCAGTTTAAACAAATGTTTATTACAAATTCAAAAGTGGATTTCAAACTACAATATGCAAGCCCTTCCCAATTATACTTATCAACGCCTGGACTGGTCCCAACTGCCGAAGCGAGGCAACGACTGCACACTTGTCGTAGGTTGTCGGTCGCCGGTAGCAGCTTCTCCACCTCCCTCGACTGGGACGTTAGCTGGACTCCAGAAATTCTTCTTCTTGCTGACGGATGTTGCCACTTCTCAGAGAGTCTCAAACTTCAGCAGCGGGACCATAGCTTATATTACCCGAAAACTGCTTACCCAAGCATCTATTCCCAGCACAGTAAGAAAGATAAGCGAGTAAGCTAGCATGTTAGGCTTCGATTGAATAACATAATTCTCAGCTTATCACTTTGAATACAATGGTTATTTTGCATCAAGGCAAGGCCTCTGACAGTCTGTGACCAAAACAAGCAGGAAGATTAAATGTTCTTGGTACACAGATGTCCTTTTGTCAGATAACTGCATCTCTGGCCCCTTGGTGGAATTTAGCTTATGTCTGCTGATTGTAAAAAACAAGCAGGTTCTCAGCCTTGCAGAAGCAAAGTCTGCAAAAGTATAAAACATGGTTTAAATCTTCCATTACATTCCCCTCCCCCTTTCCTTCCCCCGCTCGCCTCCCGGTTCCCCTCCCCCTTCCCATTCCCCTACTCCTAACCTTAACCCCTAACAAACCTTAACCTTAACACTACCGATACCCCCTATCACTACTCTTCGTCCCCTAACTCTACCCCTACTCCGTCCCCTAACTCTATCTCTACCCCTATGCCGTCCCCTAACCCCAACCCTAATCCAACCCACCTTCTCCTAACCCTCACCCTACCACTACCTCCTACTCCCTTCCCCTAAACCCAACACAAACCCACATCCCCGAACTCAAAATCTCACCCTTAACCTACACCTAATCCGAGCCCATGTCTCCTAACCCTAACCATAATGCTACCTCTATCCCAGCCCTCTCTAACTCTAACTCTACCCACCTTCCCCAACCCAAACGTAAACCCTACCCCTATCCCCTACACCTATCCCCTACACCTATCCCCTTCCCCTAACCATACCCCTCACCCATACCCACACCCCCAACACTACCCCTTACTCTTACCCTTACCCCCTTCCATTACCCCCTTTCTCCTACCCCCTTCCCCTACCCCTCCTTCCCCTAGATTAAGGTTGGAAGGGGAAAGGGGAGGGGGAAGGGGGAGGGGGAAGGGGAGGTGAAGGGAGGAGGGCTGGGGTTAGGGCAGAGGTGTGAGGGAAGGGCAAGGTGAGCGGGAGGGGGTTGGGATCGAGGAGGGGTAGGGGAGAAGGGGGGGTGGGTGAAGGGACATGGAAGATGCAGGGAATGGGGTTGGCAGGGCCAGAGGGAGAAGAAGGGGGAGGAATTCAGGACATCATGATGTTATCTGACCTCTGATCAGCTGGGATACGAGGTTCTTCTGGACTTGTGTCTTGTCTCTGAGATCGCTCCTTCTCCTGGGAAGAGAAATATGGGTGATAGAGATGCTGTCTGCAAAGCCTGATCACGATGACTTTGGAGGGTCCCAACTCTTCCCCTATCACCCCCCTCCCTACCCCTGCACACTAGGGCCTTCCCCCTTCCTCTGCTTTACCTGAGGAAGTGTGTTTTGGAGAAAACCACGATCTATCTCTGCAGAGCTCAAAGCAACGTGTCTCCATCAGGCAACACCCTGGTTCACCACGACATGGCAGCAAATGCTGGACAAATCATAGATGGATTGGTTGAATCCCTTCAGCTGACCCATATGAACCTACCCCACAACGATATTACCCTTTCCTCCCTCACACCAGTACCTTCTGTTTTTCATTTATTCCTGACCCCATATTAAAATCATTTTCATGCCTTTTATGGACCAGCCTCCACTACTACCCCTGGCAATGCATTCCAGGCACCCACTATTTTCTGTGTGAATAAAATATACCCCTCACATCTTGACTAAAGTTCCCTCCTTATTTAGACGTCCTCTGGTATTCTCGCTCCAGGAATGCAAACAATATTCCAAGTGTGGTCTGACTTGAATTTTATACGTCTGCAACGTTACCTCTCAGTTCTTGAACTCAATCCCCTGACTCCTGAAGGCCAGCACACAATACACCATCTTAAACTCCCACTCAATTTTCATAGCAACATTGAGCGATTAATGGAGCAGGATCTAAATATTTCTCTGTCCTGCACACTGTTCATAATCCTGTCACTAACCAAGTGCTCTGCCCTCACGTTCTTGTAATCCGCATTCAATAAAGAAATTGGTCTATATGAAGCTACTTTTATGGGTATCCAACCTTCTTTGGAATAACTTTTATTCGTGCCCTTGAAAATGACTCTGGAAATAAACCTGGACCAGTTGCTTATTTAAGTACATCTGTATTTACAGGATTGAACTCCATCTGCCAATTCTCTGAAAACTGGATGACCTATGACAACCTTCTACACTGTCTACAACATCTCTACCTCTGTGTCATCCCCTGACGTACCCACCCTTTCACTCCCATCATCATTCATAAAAATCACAAAGAGCAGGGGTCCCAGAGCAGATCCCTTTGGAGAGCCACTAGTCATTGTTCCATCTACTACTACCCTCTGTTTACTGCAGATAAGCCAATTCTGAATCCACACAGCCAAGGCTCCATGGATCCCATGCCTCCTGACATTCTAAATGAGGCCACTGTGAGGACCTTGTCAAGCACCTTACTAAAATCCACATGCAGCGCATACACACCTTTACCTTCATCTATTTCCTTTGACATCTCCTCGAAATACTCAATTTGACTCGTGATGCAGGACCTGCTCCTCAGAAAACTATCCATGAGTTTCCCCAGCATGTTTGTGCATTGCCCTCGGACCCAGCATCTGCAGACTTCCTGGCCAGTCCCTCCCTTACCCCTTCCCAGAGCTTCCGCATCCATTACAACATCAAACATTGCTGCCCAGTACAGGCCCTTTGGCCCATAAAGGCTGGACTGACCTTTGTAAACGTTCTCCACAACCAACTAACCCTTACCCGTACCACACCCATAACTATGGGTGGATAAAATATCCAATTAACTTCTTTCTGAAATAATGCATCATGAATTTTATGTTGATTCCAATTTTGAATAACTTTTCATAATTCTAGTTGAGCTCCTGTAAAGTTAGATCCATTATCAGAACATAATTCTTTGACTTGACCAGGTCTAAGAATAAAACGCTAAAGAACATTAATAAAAGAGTCTCTGTCAAGCAATGACGCTACTTCAAAATGAATTGCTCTCATAGTCAAACACGTGAAAATAACTCCATATCGTTTTTCAACACTTCGTCCTCACTTTACTTGCAAAGGACCAAAATAATCAACTTCCACGGATGTAAATGGGAATTCATCAGGTGAAACTCTGTCCTGTGGTAAATCTGCCATTTGTTGTTGTCTAGGTTTTCATTATCTCTGTCAGTCACAAAGAGATGAAACTTCATGATTTCATTATTAATATATTTAAGCACTGATGGGTAGACGTGTGGTTCCACCCTTCCCCAGTTAGACTATTAAATGCTTGATTTTAAAAGTTGTAAAAGTGGTTAAAAATACTGTTTATAGACTTTGGAATAGTGGAGGATCGAAATGGCTGCAAATGTGAAAAAATCGAAAACTCAGTTACAGAAGAAATTACCTTACAAAGTGTTGAAGAATCGAGGCCTAGTTCAAGTTGAAGCAACGGAGTTGTCAACTGGAGTCCCCAAGTCTCAGAGGACTCCTGCCCGGCTAAGTATCTCGTCGGTACCACTTGCGCTATCGCAGGATGGCGCCAGCTCAGTGATGTGTTCAGCGGTTTCGACTCATGCACTCGTGAGGGCGGGCCAGCAGAACACAGGCGTGAGGGCGGGCCAGCTGAGCGAGGACAGGCCCGTGAGCCTGCAGCATTGCCTGGTGGTCAGGAGAGGTACAGTGTAGCATCAGAAGACGCACCTGCGCAGTCGGTGGCCCTACCAGGCATGCACAGTGCGTCGAGGGTCCACAAACCTTTGGAGAAGGTGTGGGCTGTGGGGGAGCCTGAGCGACGGTGAACTGACGAGGTCGGCACACTGTTGTCGGGTGTCCAGACCTGCAGCAGCACCGGAAGAGGACCTATTGCTATGGAGGAAGAGGATGCTCAACTTCATTAGAACTTGAAGAACTGGGGACTGAGGCAAAAGAAGGTCGGCCTCAAATGGAGGTTATGGATCCTGCACTGGATTCTGTGTTTCCAATTCTGGAAGGGATTGCTCAGCTCATGGAAGTTATGTCAAATATGTCAATGCAGATGACTCATCAGATGACTCAAGGATTTTTGGAAATGAAAACTCAAATGAACACTGTGTGTGAAGAAATAACTTTCATGAAGCAAGATATTAATGTAGTTAAGAGTGATGTTACGAGATGGACACGATCAGTGGATACTGTGCAAGATCATTTTAAAAAGATTGTGGAGGCTTTTTTGAATGCAAGAGTCAAGTGGAGCGTAATAGAGATAAAATGGAAATAGTGGAAGATCCTTTTGTAGATTGGGGGATTCAGAAGAAGGAATTATTGAAGTTTGACATTAGAAAACCAAAGTCGTAGAAATAATGTTAAGATAGTAGGTCTTCCGGAAGATATGGAAGGTTCGGATCCGGAGAAGATTTTGAAGAAATGGAACCCAGAAGTGTAGGGCAGGTAATTCATTCCGGATGGACTGGAATTAGATCGAGCAAACAGAGCGTTAAGGAAGAAACCGTTTCCAGGCCAATTACCACGAGCAGTTTTGATTCGCTGTTTTAAATATCAAGACAGAGAGGTGATCCTTCGATTGGTGGTGCAGAAAACACGGCAAAATCAGGATCCACTGATGGTTCAAAATAATAGGGTTTGTTTAATGCAGATCTGAGTCAAGAAATTATCAGAAGAGACCGAGAATTTAATTCAGCCTAAGAAGTATTGTGGCGAAAGTGATATAAATTTGCTTTTAGTTATGCGGCAGTATTGAAAGATTTTTATGGGAATTCTCAATCTCAGTTTTTTGAAAATGACCACGATGCTTTAATATTTGCAAATTCATTGCCAGATGTACGAGGAAATGGGCGATCTTCACCATTGTCACCGAAAGGAAGGGTCAATGGGAATGGAAATGGGAAGATTGGAAAATATGGAAAGAATGGGAAAAAAGTTGAATTGACGCAAAGTCTTCTCGATATTGATGATCCGGAACAATCATTGGGATTGGAATCACTGGGTTGAATGTTTTTGTTTCAGGACTTTGTAAAAGTCTGACTGGGGATGGGTGACACTGAGTCCTTTAGTCACCTGCCACTTGTGGACTTTACCACACCCAGATTTTTAGGGGACTGCTACTTTTGAGCAACTTGTTTTGGGATTGATTTTTCTCTATTTTTGGAATTTTTTAAATAGGTGGGATTCAATACAGTGAGACTTAGAAGGGGAGTATTATTTTATAGTGGGATGCACATTTGTGAGAAGGTTTAACAGTGATATACTATGAACTGTGTCAGATACTGTGACACCAGGTTGACAGTGGGGAGAAGGTTTAACAGTAATGTACGATAAACTGTGAGATACAGTGACACCCATTCACAGATGTGTAAAGGTTTAATGATGATGTATGGTAGACTGATAAGAGATACTGAGACAATTGTTATATAGAGAATTTAGGTTAAAATGACTTAAGTTAAAATGTGATGATTAATCATAAAAAGGGAAGCCAGAACGGACAGGGAGCTTACTAGCAGCCAAGGACAAAAGGTTCAGCTGGATATGTTTTTTTAAACCTATCTTTCCATGGTCATAGTGAGAGACATGCAGGAGACAAAAGATTGATAAGAAGGGTGAGAAACAGAATTTAGTGTATGTAGAGTTCACAGCGTACGTAACGAACGTGATAATTAAAAATGCAGTTATACTTAGAATGCTTTTGCAATACTAACCAATTAAAACAGTATTAATAAGAAGGGGAAGGGCAAACAATAAGGGTATAAAAATCAATGCACTGTATGTATCGGGGCTTAACTGGTGAGAAGCCAGTTGAGTCCAACTCTGCAGACTTGTAAATAAAGCTTGTCGTGTCATCAGTTTTAAAGAGACTCATGTGTGAGAAGTTTTATTTCTGACAAATGGGGGCTCGTCCGGGATCTACACTCCGGCCATGAGGGGAGGCGAGAAGAGGGACATCGGAGGTGGTGCACCCCGCTGAGTTCAGCGGCTCCTAGTCCCTTGCTCGTCGCTTCGGGCGGCTTGAGCGAGTGGTATCCGGACAGGGTGACACGACAAGACGGAGAGGAGAAGGGTGACGGTTCAATCCCCGGGAAGACACCGGTAAGTGACGACTTACGATTGTGGTGTGGGGATTGGGTAACAGGTGTAACGGGATACACCTGTTTGGATAAAAAACCTAACGTAATAGATCAGGTATAGAGCTTTTGTCGTGGCGTGAGGACCCTGTCGTGGGACTCTAGGATAGACCCCAGGGAAACCTCGGCGGTAACCGAAGGAGGGACAGCACCTCCGACGAAGTGCCGAGAAGAGAGGGGTCAACCCCAGGGAAACCTCAGCGGTAACCGAAGGAGGGACAGTACCTCCGACGAGGCGTCTGAGAAGAAGGGAGTAGGGTCCAGAACGAGAGGGTCCTCAGCAACGATAAACGGATCTAGGTGGGAAAATGGGAGGATCAAAATCTAAGGGCTCGTCTGAAAATTCAGGACAATTCCTGGGAGTTCCCCTTGACAGCCCTTTGGGGAGAATGTTTGAAAATTGGGATAGTAAAAGATATCGAGACAAAAACAAGGAAAAGATGGTCCAATATTGTCTCCTTTGGTCGAAACAACCTATTAAAGGTTCCTCGGTCTGGTGGCCGAAATTTGGATCTGATGAGGATTGGGTTAGACAAGCATTAAACATATATGTAAATTCGAGACCAAAGGTGAATCAAGAAGAGTCAGCATATGCATTTTGTTGGGTTCCCTGGCCAGGATCCTTAACAAAATGTTTTAAATTGAGGGTAGCGGGAGAAAAGAAGTGGGAACCTCTGGACAACCTTCCCCCTCCTTATATTCCCCCGGTGCCTACTGCGCCCGAGGAAAGCTCATTACCGGAGGGGAAAGGTGATGAATCTGATTGCCCCGAAAGGGGCCGGGAAAAAAAGGATGAATTAAGGGAGTCGGACCCTAAACTTCCACCGGTAAACCGACCCTGGACAAGATCCCAGACTGGTCCAGGACCATCAAAGTTTTCAATAAGCCTAAATCCCCTGAGGGAAGTTCCTATGGGAGGACCGGGAGGGGGAACGGGATATGTGAATGTTCCCCTAACTAGTACAGAGGTGCGGGGATTTAAGAAAGAAATGAAAAAGTTATTGGAAGATCCTATAGGACTGGCTGAACAGCTCGACCAATTCCTGGGACCAAACACATATACGTGGGAAGAGATGCAGGCAATAATGGGAACATTATTCTCACCCCAGGAGAGGCAGATGATTCGACGGGCTGCCCTCCTCATGTGGGAATATGAACAACCTGGGGACCCCAGACCCCATGAACAAAAATATCCCTTAAATGAACCCAGGTGGGACAAACGAACACCCGAGGGATTGGCAAGTATGAGACAATATAGAGAGTGGACAATTAAAGGGATACGGGAGGCTGTGCCAAAGGGTCACAATTTCACCAAGGCATTTGGGAACCACCAGGAGAAAGACGAGTCCCCTACTGATTTTTTGGAGAGGGTGAGAAAGAATGTCCAACAGTATGCGGGCGTGGACCCTAGTACACCAATGGGTGAACAGCTTATTCGAATTGAATTTGTTTCCAAATCATGGCAGGACATTAGAAAGAAACTAGAAAAGGAGGAGGACTGGAGCGAAAAACCCCTAAGCGACCTGTTAAAAAAGGCGCAAAAAGTATATGTGCAGAGAGAAGAAGAAGATCAAAAGAAGGCGACAAAGGTTATGGTACAGACTATCCGACAGATGAATGCTGAATCCAGAGGGGAAAGAAAACAAAACCTTCCTCTAAACTTACTTTTGGAGGAAAGATGACTGTGTACACCTCCCATTCTGTGAGTGTTTTATTAACACAAACTGCCCATCGATGGCTGACTGATTCTCGCATATTAAAGTATGAAACCATTTTAATGGTCGGAGAAGATCTACAGTTTGCAAAGATTAATAGCTGCAACCCAGCTCAGTTTTTATATGGCAGTGAAACAGAGAGAGAGGTGGAGCACGACTGTGTCGAGTTGACGGATCTTCAGACCAAGACCCGAGAAGACCTTTGCGATACTCCGCTGGGAGAAGGATATGAATTCTACATTGACGGCTCCGCCAGATGTGTTGACGGAATGAGAAGAAGTGGATATGCTATAATAGAAGGAAATACTTGGAAAGTAGTAGAATCCACGAGACTACCCGGAAGCTGGTCAGCACAATCCTGTGAACTATATGCCTTGCAGAGAGCCCTCAGAATACTGGCAGAGAAAACTGGAACGATTTACACTGATTCCAAATACGCATACGGGGTAGTGCATACCTTTGGTAAGATCTGGAAGGAGCGTGGTCTAATTACATCAAGAGGAAAGGAATTGGCACACGAACAAATGATTACTCTGACTTTAGAAGCCTTGACATTACCCCAGGAAATAGCAGTGGTCTACATACCAAGCCATCAGAGGGGAGATACCCCGACAGCAATTGGAAACAGACTGGCTGATGAAGAAGCCAAAAGGGCAGCCATGCAACAAGAAGTCCGTTTGCTGACCTTAATCCCAATAAGGCAAGGCATAAAGAAGGCTCCCATTTTCACTGCTAAGGAAGAAAAGGACATGGCTCAGCTGGGCGCAAACCAGCTGCCTGATGGAACATGGAAGACACCAGATGGAAGAATGGTTCTAAATAAAGAAATAACTCGCAATATTTTAAAACACCTGCATCAACAGAGCCACTGGGGCACCCAAGCCTTATGTGACACAGTGCTTCGAGAATATGTGTGTAAGGGAATCTACACCTTGGCCCAACAAGAGGTGCAAAATTGTTACCTATGCACAAAAATTAATAAGAAAATAATGAGGACAGGGACCATGGGAGGTCAACCATTAGCCATACGCCCTTTTCAACGTATCCAGATCGACTTCACAGAGTTACCTCAAGTCCAAAGATGGAAGTATCTGTTGGTGGTAATAGATCACTTTACCCGATGGGTGGAAGCCTTCCCAACAGTAAATGCTACAGCCTCTACAGTAGCTCGCCTCCTCCAAGAGCAGATAATCCCCAGATATGGTATAATGGATTCTATAGACTCAGACAGGGGTCCACATTTTTCTTCAAAAATCCAGCAATTGATTTGTAATGCATTACAGGTCTCTTGGAAATTACATACCCCTTGGCATCCACAAAGCTCAGGGAGGGTTGAACGTATGAATGGAACCCTAAAAATGCAATTGACAAAATTAATGGTGGAAACTAAAATGCCTTGGATAAAGTGTCTGCCCCTGGCTTTATTGAGAATTCGTACAGCCCCACGAAAAGATTTAGGGTTGTCCCCTTATGAAATGATGTTTGGGCTTCCTTTCTGGAGTACAGTTGAGGGGTGTCCCACCTTGGGGGAAGGGGATATATTTGTTAGGAACTATTTACAGGCACTGTCACGCTCTCTTACAGATTTACGAAAGAGAGGACTATTGCCTCTAGACTTTTCTTTACACAAAGTAGAACCAGGAGACTGGATTCTCATCAAGACCTGGAAAACTGAAAAACTCCAGCCCCAGTGGGAAGGTCCATACCAAGTTCTCTTAACTACAGAGGCTGCAGCACGAACAAGAGAGAAGGGGTGGACGCACGCATCCAGATTTAAGGGACCTGTAGAGGCGCCTCAGGACCCTGATACGAACTCAGATTGGACTTGTGTTCCTGGAGAAAAACCTCTTACCTTGCGATTTCGCAGAAAGACTTGATTCACAATGTTATTGTTATGTTCTTTGATTTTTCTTAGTTTGCCTATGTCTTTATCAGGTGTGAAATGTAAGAAATGCAGAGACACAGTGGTCCTGTTTCAGGACCACATTTGGGGAAGAAAGGAGGGTAATTTTATTTCCCATACCTCAGTTCCTGAGAAATGCTGGGCAGAAAATACCACCCAACATCCATATACCCCTTGTGTGGAAAAAGAAGGAAATAATATGGGTCATTATATACAGATTCCTAATACCACTCCTTTCCCTCTTAACGGTTGGAAGGGTGACTCAGGCCCACCATGCCCTGATGGACTCTGGTTTTGCATACACACATTTTAAAGAGAGAAAGGGGTGGATTGTTATATAGAGAATTTAGGTTAAAATGACTTAAGTTAAAATGTGATGATTAATCATAAAAAGGGAAGCCAGAACGGACAGGGAGCTTACTAGCAGCCAAGGACAAAAGGTTCAGCTGGATATGTTTTTTTAAACCTATCTTTCCATGGTCATAGTGAGAGACATGCAGGAGACAAAAGATTGATAAGAAGGGTGAGAAACAGAATTTAGTGTATGTAGAGTTCACAGCGTACGTAACGAACGTGATAATTAAAAATGCAGTTATACTTAGAATGCTTTTGCAATACTAACCAATTAAAACAGTATTAATAAGAAGGGGAAGGGCAAACAATAAGGGTATAAAAATCAATGCACTGTATGTATCGGGGCTTAACTGGTGAGAAGCCAGTTGAGTCCAACTCTGCAGACTTGTAAATAAAGCTTGTCGTGTCATCAGTTTTAAAGAGACTCATGTGTGAGAAGTTTTATTTCTGACAACAATGGGTTCACAACATTAACAAGGTTTAACAGTAATGTACGATAAACTGTGTGAGATACTGTGACACCAGGTTCACAATTTGAATAAGATTTAACGGTGAAGTAAAATAAACTGTGACAGATACTATGACACCATGTTCACAATGGGAATAAGGTTTAACGCTGATGTAAAATAAAATGTGGCAGGCAAAGTGACACCAGATTCACAGTGGAGAGAGGTTTAATGCTGATGTGTGGACGAATGAGATTGTTACTGTGACATTGGCTTCACAGCAGTGAGAAGGTTTAACAGTAATGTACAATAAACTGTGTCAGATACTGTGACACCAGGTTCATGGTGGGGAGAAAGTTTAACGAGATGTATGATAAACTGTGTCAGATACTGTGACACCAGGTTTACAGTGGGGAGAATGTTTAACAGTAATGTACGATAAAATGTGTGAGATACTGTGACACCAGGTTCACAGTGGGGAGAATGTTTAACAGTCATGTACGATAAACTGTGTCAGATACAGTGACACCAGGTTCACAGTGGGGAGAAGGTTTAACAGTAATGTACGATAAACTGTGTCAAATACAGTGACACCAGGTTCACAGAGGGGAGAAGGTTTAACAGTCAAGTACGATAAACTGTCAGATACAGTGACACCAGGTGCACAGTGGGGAGAATGTTTAACAGTAATGTACGATAAACTGTGTCAGATACAGTGACACCTGGTTCACATGGGGAGAATGTTTAACAGTCATGTACGATAAACTGTGTCAGATACAGTGACACCAGGTTCACAGTGGGGAGAAGGTTTAACAGTCATGTACGATAAACTGTGTCAGATACAGTGACACCAGGTTCACAGTGGGGAGAATGTTTAACAGTAATGTACGATAAACTGTGTCAGATATTGTGACACCTGGTTCACATGGGGAGAAGGTTTAACGGTGATGTACGGTATGTTGAGGTAGATAACGTGACACCAGGTTCATAGTGGGGAGAAGGTTTAACAGTAATGTACGATAAACTGTGTCAGATACTGTGACACCAGGTTCACAGTGCGGAGAATGTTTAACAGTAATATACGATAAACTGTGTCAGATACTGTGACACCAGGTTCACATGGGGAGAAGGTTTAACGGTGATATACGGTAGACTGAGGCAGATACTGTGACACCAGGTTAACGTTGTGGAGAAGGTTTAACGGTGATATAATGTAAATTGAGATATATACCATGACACCATGTTCACAGTGGGGAGAAGGTTTAACGTTGATGGACGGTAGACTGAGGCAGATTCTATTACACCAGGTTCACAGGGGGAGAAAGTTTAACGTTGATCTACGATAGACTGAGGCAGAAACTTTGAGACAGGATTCACATTCTTGAGAAGTTTAACATTGATGTACGATTAACAGTGTCAGATACTTTGACATCAGGTTCATATTGGGGAGAAGGTTTAACGGTGATGTATGGTAGAGGGAGGCAGATACTGTGACACCAAGCTCATTGTATTGTTCATTTATCTTAATTACAACATCTAATTTATATCTCCATTTTTTTGTGACAACTTCCAAACATTCCATAAACTTCTATTCTAATCAGATTTTGTTCATTTAAATAGGTCACCACTAAAAGCCCAAATCGTTAAGTCTCTTAAGTACACAGCACAAAATTAAATTCTTTACCTGGGTTTGGTTCAACGGCACTTCAGTCTCCTTCATTAATTTTTCAGACCCTCATTTTGTGCTTTATGCTTTGCCCATCCGATTCACCAAATGGGCATCCAACTCTATCTTCTCAGCTTGACCCAACGTCTCCTCTGTAAACTTAAGCAAACCAAGAAGACTAAAGTTAAAATTTTCACATTGGCATTTTTAAACACAAAAATGATGCTACGATTTGCAATTTCACATCAAAATCCCACTTGCTAAACTTGCAAGCAACTGAATCGCATCCTACAGCTGGAAAATTGCAAGAGAACTGCTTGGTTAAAGCAAAGATTCCACCCAGTCACCCCATTAAAGGCCTCCAAGTTAACAACAGATAGCAACCTGAAAGTTAAATTCAAAGATCTGTATCAGGAATATTAACGGGCTGTTAAAAAAAATACTGTTATTGAAAGAAAACTCCTCAGAGAACAACAGGCTCTTGTTGAACAATTCCTATTGTATTCCTCAAAATGGTTTGAATCTTGATTTCAAGCAGAGTCATTTGGCGAAATTGTTGGTCCAGAACAAACCCTGCCCACACACTCCCTTAAATACCTGCAAAGTCGTGGCTCAGCTCTGCTCCATGCTAAATGTATCAAGCTTTTGTGAAGAGATAACGGACTTTAGATGCTGGTTCGTTGAGTCACAAAAACATTAATGATTCTCTGAACAACACACCTCTATCTGAAAATCAACAAGAACCTTCCCGAGTGGTAAATATCAACAAGACATAATATCATTTCACTGTTGTGTTTGTGTCGTTGGAGAATTCCCTTTCCATTCAATCAGAATTGGAGTTTTGGGTGCCGTATTTGAGAAAAGATGTGCTGGTGTTGGAGAAGGTCAGAGATGATTTACTGGAATTATATCAGGAATGAAAGGGTTAGTGTATGAGGAACAATTGTCGACTCTTCGACTGTACTAGTTGGAGTACAGAAGGATAAGGGGGACCTCAGAGGCATTTCAAATGCTGGAAGGCTTGCACAGAGTACATATGGCAAATATGTTTCCCATGGAAGGGGATTCTAGGACAGGAGAGCATAATTACAGGATATAAGGGTGTCAATTTAAAACAAATGTGGAAAAATTGATTTTGTCAGTGGGTCGTGAAACCGATGTGAGATCATTAAGGCAGAGATTGACAGTTATTTGATTAGTCAAGGAATCAAGGGTTATGGGGAGAAAGCTCGGGAGTGTGGGTGAGTGGAAGAATGGTGGAACAGACTCGACGGGCCTACTTCTGCTCCTATATCTTGTGATCTATATCCTGCTGGAGACCTAGACAACCCTCCTCTTGTATTGCATTCTTAGAAAAAAATTCTGCATTGTGGTTTTATGTCATGTGAACCCATTTCCGATTGAATCCCATGTTACAAATAACCCAATGGAAATTCTGCATTGAAAGGACTGCAGCTTCCTTATTTTAAAAATAGTTATGGAGCAGTTCAAATGAGATTTCTTGCTTCTTTTTTTGAAAGGGTTAAAATAGAATCAAATAAAATCGGAGAGGGAAAAGCAGAAGAATTTATATACAAGTGGGAATCAAAATTAATAGTTGGTGATAAAGATACACAATTGTTGAAACATTTGATTAATATATGGAATAAAATAAATGATGAAATTGGTGTAAGTGGATGTACATCACCCAGAATGGCTTTGATTCAAAATCCTCGTATCTTTTTCAAAGGATCATCAATTTCTGGATAGCGAGTTTTGTAAGGGGATTATAAATGTTGAAGATTGTCATGAAAGGTGTCAATTAATGCCATTTGAGCAACTGAGAAATAAATATCATATAACTCATTGCATTCTTTTTTGCTATTTCCAACTAAGAGCATATTTGAAGGGTAAGTTCGGACCAACCATATTGTACTGAAATAGAACTCCTTGTAAGAGGAATTGTTAAAAAAATTATTTGATGATGACCTCTTTATTACAAGTAGGAACTTTCAAATGAGGAGTTCATAAGTTGAGACAAAGGTGGGAAATGGATCTGAATAATTTAATTGATAGGCAAATATGGGGAGATCCATATAAGGATCTCAATGAAAGACATAAATTAGTTCAGTGTAATTGTTTTTACATCAGTCATGTAGCAGATGTCAACAAGGATTTTATCTGAAAGCTACACCTGGAGTCAAGTGACTCAGGCAGTTGGATTTGAAAAGCTCTACAGGAAGCTGATTTGGCAATAGAGATCACGTGATCCAGGGGAGTTGTATTAATTCACTTCAACCCAGCAGTCTGGAAGTATTGACTAGAGATCCACACTGCAGCAGTGAGGAAGGAATTCACAACTAGTTTTCCTTCTGCAGTTACTTCTTACACCAGAGAAATTGAATAGAATAAAATCAGAATTATCAGATCAATGTTTTAGGTGTGGTGAAGATGTCGCAACTTTCTTGCATTCAACTTATCTTTGTCCTAATGCAAGATCTTTTTGGGGAGAATTACAATATTAATGGAACAAGTTATCGGAGATTTTTTCCGCAGAATCTGATCTTATTTTATTAGGAAATATTGAAGGAACAAGGCCCAAATTAAATATATAAATATATCAATTGAAATTTGTTAAATTAACGTTAGTGGTGATGAGGAAATATATTGCACTTATTTGGAAATCAGATATATATATATATTTTTACAGATGCCAAGATGACATGCAAAAATTCAAAGTTGTATTCCTATGGAAAAAATTACATATTGATTGAGAAATATATACTCTATGCTTTTGCAAATTTGGCACCTGAATATTCAAATATCAGATTTCAATTTGTAATAATGCCCTTTCCATCCCTCTGGACATGTGCGATTCTCCTGTTAGTTACAATTTTGTTAGATTTCTTCGCCACTGTGAAATCTGGGGAAGTGGACGACTAGTACAGGGCACCAGAAAACAGGAAGACCACACCCCACCAACATCTCAGAAGCAGAGGATTCAATCCATGGGTCAGTGACCAAGGAAGCAGACCAGTGAGGGGTTCTGCAGCTGAAAGACCCCATAGGTGGCAGGCTGTAGGTGTCTTGAGGAGAGGAACCCACGCAGGCTGCGGGCTTCTGAACAAAGAAGTCAAGGAACTCACACCAGGCTGTGGAATGCTAGAGACTGGGTCAAAACTGGCTAAAAGTGTTTCAGGTATCAGACTTGGGAATTGAATAAGTGCTAAATTGTTCCTAATTATGTCAGAGGTTCCAAACTGGAGCTCACATTGCCAATGACTTGGATGGTCTGTGAGCATTGAAAGAGAATCCAGAGACCATCAGTGACTTGGCCCAGCATTTAGGGTGGTGGGGGTTGGGGAGCACTCAGTCTTTCTCTGACTGCAAGAGGCATTTCAGGCAATTTCTGCCAGAGGTGAGTCTGTCTGTCTTACAGCTGGAAAAAAGCAATTTTGTGTGATATGACACTTTTTAATTACATGACTGTAAATTGTCTCCTGAAATAGAGAGAGAGGTTCAAGTTTCAAACTATTACAAACTCCACTCACCAGATTATACCTCTTCCCACTTTTTTTTTGCAAGGACACCATTGATTTTATCACAGCTCTTCTGCTGCATCTGTCCTGTGACAGATTATATATTTTACATTGTATATAGATATGTTTTTGAAAGAGTTGGATTGGACGAGTCGTTTAGGTCACAAACATATACATCCACTTCACAAAACAGCTCTTATTTAAAATGCAAGAGCTTTGCTGAGACTGAGCCAAGAGCCTTTGCAAAGACAAAACAAGGAGACTTTTGCGAAAGAATTTCAAAAGGAGGTGTAAATGGAATATTGTTTTTAAAGCAACAGATGAATGGACTCAGAAGTTTGGGTCTGGTGCAATCATCTGGCTGGTACCAGTTTGCTGTTCTAAGAAGGTCATGTGGTTTTGCAAGCAGAGAGGAGAGACCAAATAGGCTTTTTCTAAAATTGAGAGAGAGAGAGAGAGAGAGAGAGAGAGAGAGAGAAATGGCAAGCTGGCATCTTGTTTTGAAGACGGTTTGTGAGTTCTCAGTTCAACCTGTTGAAAAACTTTGTTGTCCATACAAGAGGAAATGGCTGGCTAGAAATGATGTTTCACCTGAAATAAGGGAAACAAAAGGAAATCAATGGTGACCTGCAGAAGAGGTTATCATTTGGAAAACCCTGATGGGTCAAGTTTCTTTGGCAAGACACCAAAGTGGCTGATCAGAGGGAATCAGTCTTTGTGTGTCCAATGTGCATGAAATCCCTCTCTGAAACCAACAAGAGCCTTCCTGGAGGGTAAACATTTACTTCTAACCACCAGAGCTTGGTGAAAATTCATAAATGTTGAATTCTGTGCACAGTATAAGAATTGATAGATACCGGTGAACTTGGAGTCATGTCAAAGAACTTTATGCACATTAAATACACCTGCACTTAAAATTAGAAGGGGGTAATGGAAGGCTGTTAAATTAATAGAGATAAGTTAAAGTTTGATCCTGTTTGTTTTTCTGTTTAAAGAAAATTAAAACCAATGTTTGTTTAAGAACGAATGGTGTTATTGTTCAAAATCTGCCTGTGATTCTAAGTATTCTTGGACTGAATAGACATCTGGGCCAAATGGCTATTTAAGGACAATCTGTACATGATTGTACATCCTAGAGTACCATGACTACTTCTATCCACTAAAGATTGTTAAAGAGCAAGAATGGACAATACAATCACATAAAATTCCCATCCATACAGCACACGTATTAATACAAAAAACAATCACACCTCCTTATCGGTCAGGAAGTGCCTACACTTCCCAAGGAGGCTGAGGAGGTCAAGGCCAACGGCTCTCATCCTGAGATTTTACAGGAGCGCTGTTGAGTCTCCTGTCTGGCTGCACCATTTGATGATCTAGTTGCTGTAAAGCATCAGACAGGAATGATGCCGAGTTGTGAGGATCACTGGGCTCTCCCTTTTTCTGTAGATGACATTTACTAGGAGTGTTGTTCAAATTGGGCTCAAGGAATAGTGCAAAGACCATTTTGATCTAGTGAACAGCATCTTTAACCACGTCCATCATCAAAATCAGGACTTACAGGCTGGGGAATAGCTTCTTCCCACAGGCTGTTAGATGGATGAAAAGTATCCTGTAAGTGTGATAATCCTCCTAAATATTTATTTATGTAGCGGCTACTTCGATAGAGCTACTAAAGCAACACACACACACACACACACACACACACACACACACACACACACACACACACACACACACACACACACACACACACACACACACACACACACACACACACACACACACACACACACACACACACCAGGTTAGTCAGGCTTCTTCTATTTACAGCATGTCCCGGGCTCCATGGGTCAAGGTGGGACATCATTATGAGTTTGCTGCCGATCCACGGGACCAGAGCTTTAAATTAAGCCCTGTGAGTGTCCCGCACCTTCCGGCAGGGGAAATCACAGATCAACGTGCTGTTCCTCGGGACGCAGCACCACGTGCATGCGGTCAATTAAATGGATGAGTACCCAGCTGTCTGCCTTATGATTTCATGTGCCCGCCAAAGAACCTTGCCCAGTCGGCCCGCTTCACAGCTGCTACAACCCCCAGAATCGTCACCAGAAAGAAAAACACCAGCTGCATGCACCTTAGGTGGACACCCTCATCGTCTGGGATGGGGGCACTGAATGGGTGAAGCGGGATCCACATGTGCAGTCTGTCCAAACTAAACAGCTGAGAATGTCCCCCAATGTCCAAAGTATACTAAAATCCATCCTTCTTCACCACGCGGAAAAGGCTCTCATACGGTCGTTGTAACAGCACTCCTGTGTACTGTCTGCGCACAAAAACAAAATCAGCGTCCAGGAGTTGTGGGGCACATTCTGTTAAAGGGATCCAAGCCAGTGGGTAGGAAAAGCTTTGCTGATAGCGATACCATGTCGAAGCTGCTGAAGGATATTCAGATCAGAGTTGGTTGTGAAATGAATGTCCCATGAAACTGTAAGGACCGTACAATAAACCATCTCTGCGGACAATGCAAACATATCTTACTTTGGAGCTGTGAGCACTCCCAAAAGAACGCATGGCAACTCATCAACCTAATTGGGACCAGTGAGTCGGGCCTAAAAAGTGGACTTCAGTTGCCAGTGGGAACGTGGGTGAATTGTGTTCCGCGGACTGAATTAATGTGGGAAAACCAAATCTAGCCATCCAGTTGACGATGAATGCTCTGGCCCTTGTCTCAGTGTCACTGGATGGCAACGGGACGGCCTCTGGCCAGCGCGTGAAATGTTCTACAACTGTTAGAATGTATCTCATGTTTTGAGATTCTGGCAATGGTCCAAGCAGGTCCACATGCACGTGTTCCAACTGCCTGCATACCGGCAGGAAATGTTGAAGAGGTGGCTTAGAGTGGCACTGAATCTTGGCAGTCTGGCAGGAGGTACATGTGCAAACCCATTGTATGACACCTTTTCTCAGTCCATGCTATACATATATATTTGACATGAGCTTGACATATGTTCTGATGTATGGATGAGATAAGCTGTGTCTCTGGTCAATAAGGTGTTTCTTCCAAGATGCAGGAAACATTGGTCTAATGTAGCCCAAAGACATGTCACAAAGTAAGGTTGGCCACCCAGTTGTGCTGCCCTCTGCTGTATGTCCAGGTTAGTAATGGCCATACTGTATGCCTGAACATCGGGGTCCATTGCCTGGATACTGGCTAATTCATGAATATCAATGTCACCCTGAATATGATATATAGTCGGTCTGGACAGCATATTCGTGATGAGATTGTTTTTACCAGATGTTATCCAAGTAGATGTAAGGGAACTCTAAATCTCTGTCCAAAGTGTCTATAACCCGCTGGCAGGTTTGAACACCATTCTTCAACTTAAGTCACATCCTAAAACATTCGAAAAGCCCAGAAGGGATAATAATCACCGTTTTAGGAATGTCTTCCTTATGGATGGGATCTGATGGTATCTCATGACAAGATCAACCTTGGAGAAAGCACAGAAATTGTGCAGATGGGGGCAAAATCTTGCATATGAGGGACGTTAAGACAGTGGGTCTTATCCTGAGATATGGTCTGCTGGCCTTCGTAAATCATAGCATAGACTAGAGTATAGCTGGAAAGTGATGCTGCACTGTTTAAGGAATTGGTGAGGCCAGGTTTGGAGAATTGTTTTCAGTTCTGGTCTCCAAATATAGGAATGAAATAGATAAGGTGGAGATGGTGCAGGAAAGATTTACAAAAATGTTACGTGGCTTACAACATCTAGATTACAGAGAAAGATTAAGGAGCCAGCAACTTTATTCATTGGAACGTAGACGGTTGAAGGGGGTTATGATAGAGGTATTCAAAATTATGAAAGGAATAGATAGACTAGACATGAGTAGACTCTTTCCCCTGAGGGCAGGGGAGTTTGGAACAAGAGGGCATGAGTTCAGGGTAAGGGGGCAAAACTTTAGGAGGAATGTTAGAGGATGTTTCTTCACTGAGAGAGTGGTGGCAGAATGGAATGATCTTCCAGAAGAGATAATTGCGGCAGGGTCCTTTCTGTCATTTAAGAGAAGGTTGGATGTGTACATGAATATCAGGGTGTTGGAGGGATGTGGCCAGAGTGTTGGAGGGGAAAACTAGTGGAGTTGTTCATGTGAACTGGCACAGACTCAAAGGGCCGATATGGCCTGTTTCTGTGCCGTAATCTGTCATATGGTTATATGTGCTGGGCTCCACAGGACAAGGTGGGACATCATTAAGAGTTTGCTGCCGACAGGTTTGAATTAAGCTCCGTGAGTATCCCACGCGTTCTGGAAGGAAGAAACGTCCATATCCTCTGCGCATCCAGAGATGCAAGATGTCGCCAAAATCTTTGGCCTGGCGGCGGGCCAGGAGGAGCGCGAGCATGGAATCTGACCCGAGCCTGGCTTGACTAAGGAGATGGGGGGTGGGTGCCTGAATGCGAGCACGGTTTAGCAGGAAGGCGACTGACAGTATGCAGCGGCCCATCTGGAGATGCTCCCCTGCGTGCTACTGAGCCTCTCAGCATGGATGAATGTTATCACATGCAGGAAATTCTGGATCAGAACCACAGTAGGGCTGCCAGGTATGAGGTGAAGGAGGACAACTCAGAAATTCGAGAAGAAGAGGAAGAATTACTACTTGCTGCAGTTGGACTCACTGAAGGAAGGCCTTAGGCTTTCAGAACATCTCCTTCTCCAATGAAAGCTGTTGTTTAACCACAGACACTTTCCCCAGTCTTCAAGGCCCCTGCAACAAGGATGGAAGTCAAGTTCATGTCTACAGAACTGATCCAACCAAATGAAAAGATGATGTCTTCTATGACCTAAAATTTTGAAACTTTAAATGATCAATTTGCTGGTATAAAGGAAATAATGGCTGGTATGTGTGAAGAAATTACATTTATTAGGGGGCGTGGCAAGATGGCGTAGGGAACAGACGTGCCTTCCAGACCTCTCCTGACTCTGATTTATTGTTTTGTCTTTAGGTGCCCGTTAAAGTTCTTTTAAAAGTTCATAAATAATAAGAGGTGTTGGATTAGTGCCTAATCGTTTATATGCAAAGAAAAAGGTAAAAGAAAACATCAACAGACTGTTAAAAAACTACATTTTCCGAAAATGTCTGAGCCTACTTGTTTACAAGAAGCCAGGACTCAGCGTAGAATGGATCCAGAGGAAGACGTACAGAGTTTGGCATTGAAACTCCATTTTATGCCGGTGAGGCACTCTGAAGGTCGCACTCAACAGCTTTCAGAACAAAGGGCTGGACGGGTGCCAGTATTTCACACAACGGCCACTGTGAGTGCTGTTACTGAGACTTTGACAGTTGAATCAGCTGCGGCGCCACCAGCTGGAGAGTTAAAGAGCTGTCATTCAACTGCTACAGTGGTGGCGCTGCAAAATGCATCTTCAATTACAACGGTTTTTCCAGACATTGATTCAGTGAAGATGATTAAAGAGATTTGGCTTAAAGATAACCCTGATCTTCAGTCTCCTGGCATTGCTGGGGGGACTTTGAGAGGGATTTTTATACAAAGTCAAACTGCTAGAAAAGATACTAAATTAAGGGAAGGGACAGAAGATCCCGTGGTCTCTAAGACCCCATTATGCCTGAATCTACTTCTGTTGAAATGTCTGTTAAGGATCTTGAAGATAAGATATATTCTGTATCGAGTCACTTAGCTAATTTTGTGAACCTGTTTATTTCCAAGATTAATGCAATGGCGGAAGTCATTAATGGACCTTTTAAGCTTGAAACCATTGAAAGATTTGAAATGCGTGATCAAGGTTTAGTCGATGCACAGGATCAACTGCAAGATGAAAATAGAATAATTGAAACATTGCAGATCCAAAATAAAAATTTAGCAAAAAAGTTTGATTATTTGGAGAATCAATCTAGACGGAACAATGTGAAAATTGTTGGTTTGCCAGAAGGCATAGAAGGACCAGATCCAAGAAAATTTTTTACTGAATGGATTCCACGAGTGTTAGGACAGGATAAATTCCCTGAAGGTTTAATACTAGAATGTGCTTATAGAGTTTTAAGAAAAAAATCTTTTTCAGGACAGAATCCAAGATCTGTTTTGATCTGTTGTTTAAACTACTGTGACAGAGAGACAATTTTACGTACGGCTATTAGAAATGCCCAGCAAAGTAGATCTCCTTTGATCGTTCAGAATAATCCTGTTTTCTTCTTTCAAGATTTGAGTCAAGAAATTATGTTTCAACGATGCGAATTTAATTCTGTGAAAGAACGGTTGTGGAAAAAAAGACATAAGGCAACATTCAGGTATTCTGCGGTACTGAAGATTTTTTAGGATGGAAATTAGCCAAAGTTCTTTGACAATCCTAAAGAGGTTATGGACTTTGCTCAGTCTCTACCAATCATGCAGTTTCAGGAACGATGTAGTCCTTCAAGGTCTCCAAAGAGAGTAGAGATGTAAGGTGGGATCCAGTTTTTTAAAAGAAATGAAAGCAATGGTGATAGAAGTGGTAACGTTGATTTAAAAAAATAAATCTTTTATCTTCTATTTTTGAGAAGAGTTTAAATAGTTTAAATAATGATGATAGTTTAATGAAATGGGAGTTGGTAGAGGGAACTGGGTGGGCACTAGTTTCCAGAAGTCATCAGCTACCTGTGAGTTATCTCACACCCAATATTTTGGGGGAGTTACCTCTTTGGACGGTTTAAACAGGAGGAGGTAGTTGTGACCTCCGACCTGTTTTTTTTTTCTTTTTAATTTTTGGGTTAAGAAGTGAAGGTTTTTTTTATTATTTTTTAAAATAAATATTTTTTTAACTCTTTTTGTTTTCTGATTGTATTTGAGAGGGAATTAGGAGGTTTTTTTTCTCTCCTTTTTTTCTCTTTTTTTTGGGGACGTTTTCTCTTTTTTCTTTCTTTTTTAAGAGGATGATGTCACAGAAGATAAAAGTCAAAAATTGAGGATGTTGAATTAGATGAAGAGGAAGATGAGGGGAAAGGTGATAAGAAGAAAAAGAAGAAAATTAAGTACAAATACATTGAGGGAGAAGAGTTTAATAAAATTAAGTTAATTTCGATAGAGAATTTTGAAGATGTTATAAATGAAGCATATGGAGAATTTTTTTAAGAGTTTGAACTTTTTTATTTTTTTATATAAGGGGAGGGGAAGGGAATAAAAAGTTTATCTGATTGTTTTTCTAAAGGATGCTTTTGTTCTCTCGATGAATTATAAAGGAAACTTGGTATTAATGGAAATTCTGTATTTATGTATTATTAATTATGATTTTTTGTATAACAGGTATGTGGTTGATATATGATTTTAATATTTGAACTTAGTTTTAAAGTGGATTTCATTTGTTAAATACATGTATTATGTTTGATTTAAATATATGTTTAAGGGTATTATTTTAGTATTGATATTTTTTTTTGTTGTTAGTAATTTTTTTGTTGTTAAGTTTTATCCTTTTTTTGTAAGTGGGGTTTTTTCTATTTTATTTACAACATTGTTAATTAATTCTTCACTCTTTTTTTGGGGGGGTTGGACTAATTTTAAATTAGATGATTAATGTTGTGTTATAATTATTGGGGGGGGTTAATTTGTGTAGTTTAACGATGTAGTATTCTAATTTTTATTATCTTATCTTTTATTATTTTTTTAAATATAATTTTTATTTTATTCATGTCATAAAATTTTAAATAAAGTTAAAAAAAATGACTATGGAAAGGATATCTTTTTCTGCCTAAAAGTGGACCACCACTCGAGTCCCGACACTCCGCATCATCCCACTACTCATCCATAGACCAAAGAAGTGTTGGTGCAGACTCCCCCACAGACACACCTCCACCCTCCCAGTCGGCAACAGTGATGACCGGCACAGAGGGTACCCGGGCTCTGCACTCACCACCTCCACTGATGTCACCAAGCTGGGGAGCCCCTGGACCTTGAATGGCACCCACTGGGTAGGCGGCCACAGTGCCTACCCCTGGCTTCCTACCACCTGGTAGGGCTGCCATTTCCCCACATACGAGGTGCCCTACATCCACTCTCTCGATGACCTAGGGGAGCACCCAGCCTTTGGCAACCACTGCAACAAGAGGGCCTTTACTGCAGCTGAACTGTTCTGGATGATCGCCTTCCGCAAATATGGCACCGCATGGCTCTCCAACGAAATGACCTGGTTGGCCACCCTCCTGGAGATGTTGGCCAATGAGACAGCAGTGTCCCTGCACCAAACAAAGGACACCCTGACCTGAAGAGTTGTGGAGCTGAAGGAGAGACGTATAGTGGCAATGCCAAATCGGATGGTCCTGGACTACTTGCTGGCAGCTGTGCTGTCATTGGCCAGGAGGGCCGCAGCTACATTCCCAAGGAATCCTCTAACATCACCCAGCTGACTGACCACATTCGGGACTCAGTGGCCAAAATTCAAAAATCCAAGGACCAGATCCACCAGCATCACCACCTCATGGGGACCCTGGGGGCCATTTGGCTCCACGAGGGGCATTTGGGTGACTATCGTTCATTGGGGGATTGCACTTATTTTTGTTATCATAGCTATAGTTATTCCATGATGTGATTGTCAATTTATAGGCACCTTTGCATTGCCCCGTTTGACCTTCTTATTACTTGTCGCACTTTATTGGCAAGCAGCATGTCTTCCGAAGGGGTGGATTGTCATGGAGAGGTAGTGTCCACCACCTGGTGGCGCTGCTGTACTCCTGTTCGGTGGACATACTACCTGTCAATCCAGGTCAAAGACTCACTCCAAGCCATCAAGGTGACCCTTGCGATTGGCCCACCTAAATCACCAGGAGCTGCAGTCCAGGCAGCCCGGCTAGACTCAGCCCTGACCTTCACCCAATTGCCCCACCTAAACCACCAGGAGCTGCAGTCCAGGCAGCCTGGCCAGACTCAGCCCTGACCTTCACCCAATTGGCCCAGGTGAATCACCTCGACTGACCCCTGCCGAGCCCCTGAACTTGGCTTCGAGCATTGGCCACAGCAGTCAATGGGGCCCAGCCTTTCCCGAGTGATCGGCCCTCCCAGCACAGTCCCCCAGAACTATAAAGAACCATGTCCCCCTTTGTTCTGCCTCTTTCAACTCATTGTGGCTAGGAAGTAGCACCTTCCACACTGGGTTGGGGTGAGTCTCGAGGTCAGCGAGGAAGAGCCGTGTCCATATCGGTCAAGGGGTGGGAGCTCACAGTATCACCTTGATCCTGAATGTTGAATGTGTAAGTTCATGTAATTTCCCCCAAGCTCTGTCGGTTTCTCCCTCCTAATTAGAAGTGTATATTTACTCCCTGCGTACTCTGTGTATAGAGGTTTGCCTAACATATCGACCCTGTTGTCATGTTTCCATCCCCGATATAAAAGTGTGCTTTGTACCTCCGCTTTGGTCTGATTCTTAACGTTTGGGACCCACATGAACCCGACAACAATGAAGGAGGGGAAGCAAAGTATTTTATCAGTAAATGGAGAGTCAAATTACTAGAAAAAAAGACAGATAGATCCGATCAGAATGTGGCAAGAAATTAATGTAGGTTTATGGAAAAAAGGTAGGGATCTCAAGAAAAACACCAGTGAGTAAAAATGTGTTATTGCCTATGAACAGAGGGAATAGAATATTAAATTTGTGGGAAGAAGATTTTATAGACATCAAATATAATATGGGGAAAAGGATTTATATTAATCGAAACAAAGGTGGAAAGAAGATTAAAATATACAAATTCAAGAAGAAATAGGGTCAAGATTGTTTCAAGAGTGTTATAAATATGATTTATGTCAATTATAAAAGTACAATTGTCTACATCAATTCTGCTTTACTCCATATAAATTAAATGGACTTATCTCCAATTATTCCGAGAAATGTTTTCAATGTAATCAGGTGATCGGGATTTTTTTTTCCATTCGGTTTGGATCTGTGTAAAAGTTGAAGAATTTTGGAAGGATTTCAGTATATTATTAGGACAAATTATGAAGATAAAAAATCAAAAAGACACAAGAATATTTGTGCTTGGTCAACTTTATGAAGCAGATACAAAACTGAAGTTGGATAAATATCAAACAAACTTTCTGAGTCTAGCAATAGCAGCAGTGAAGAAATGTGCAGCACTAACATGGAGAGCAGAGAGATTTGTAACGAGGGATGGGACATTGAAATGCAAAACTGTGCCACCATGTAACCACATAACCATTTACAGAGCAGAAACAGGCCATGTCAGCCTTTTGACTTCGCAACGGTTCACTAGAACAACTCCACTAGCTCAATCCTCCCATTCTCCGCCAATATCCCACCAACCCCTTCACCTCCATGTACACATCCAACCTTCTCTTAAATGACAGAAGGGACCCTGCTGCAACTATCTCATTCGGAAGAACATTCCATTCTGCCACCAGTCTCTGAGTGAAGAAGCATCCTCTAATATTTCTCCTAAAGTTTTGCCCTCTTACCCTTAACTCATGGCCTCTTGTTCCAACCTTCCCTATCCTCAGGGGAATGAGTCTGTTTATGTCTAGTCTATCTATTCCTTTCATAATTTTAAATACCTCCATCAAGTCCCCTCTCAGTCGTCGACATTCCAATGAATAAAGTCCCAGTCTCCTTAATCTCTCCCTGTAATCCAGATGCTGTAAACCAGGCAACATCCTTGTAAATCTTCTCTGCACACTCTCCACCTTATCTATATCCTTCCTATAGTTCGGAGACTAGAACTGAGCACAATACTCCAAACCTGACCTCACCAATGCCTTTAACAGCTGCAGCATCACCTCCCAGCTCCTGCACTCTTTCTTTGGCTTGGCTTCGCGGATGAAGATTTATGGAGGGGTAATGTCCACATCAGCTGCAGGCTCGTTTGCGGCTGACAAGTCTGATGCGGGACAGGCTGACATGGTTGCAGCGGTTGCAAGGGAAAATTGGTTGGTTGTGGTTGGGTGTTGGATTTTTCCTCCTTTGTCTTTTGTCAGTGAGGTGGGCTCTGCGGACTTCTTCAAAGGAGGTTGCTGCCCGCCGAACTGTGAGGCACCAAGATGCATGATTTGAGGCGATATCAGCATACTGGCGGTGGTCAATGTGGCAGGCACCAAGAGATTTCTTTAGGCAGTCCTTGTACCTCTTCTTTGGTGCACCTCTGTCTCGGTGGCCAGTGGAGAGCTCGCCATATAACACGATCTTGGGGAGGCGATGGTCCTCCTTTCTGGAGAAGTGACCTACCCAGCACAGTTGGATCTTCAACAGCGTGGATTCGATGCTGTCGGCCTCTGCCATCTCGAGTTCTTTGATGTTGGAGATGAAGTTGCTCCAATGAATGTTGAGGATGCAGCAGAGACAACGCTGGTGGAAGCGTTCTAGGAGCCATAAGTGATGTCGGTAGAGGACCCATGATTCAGAGCCGAACAGGAGTGTGGGTATGACAACAGCTCTGTATACGCTAATCTTTGTGAGGTTTTTCAGTTGGTTGTTTTTCCAGACACTTTTGTGTAGTCTTCCAAAGGCGCTATTTGCCTTGGCGAGTCAGTTTTCTATCTCGTTGTCTATCCTTGCATCCGATGAAATGGTGTAGCCGAGATAGGTAAACTAGTTGACCGTTTTGAGTTTTGTGTAGCCGATGGAAATGTAGGGGGGGGGGGGGGCTGGTAGTCATGGTGGGGAGTTGGCTGATGGAGGACCTCAGTTTTCTTCAGGCTGACTTCCAGGCCAAACATTTTGGCAGTTTCCGCAAAACAGGACGTCATGCGCTGGAGAGCTGGCTCTGAATGGGCAACTAAAGCGGCATCGTCTGCAAAGAGTGGTTCACGGATAAGTTGCTCTTGTGTCTTGGTGTGAGCTTACAGTACTCCAAACCTGGCCTTACCAATGCCTTTAACAGCTGAAGCATCACCTCCCAGCTCCTACACCCTACACTATGATTTATGAAGGCCAGCAGACCATATGTCTTCTTAACTACCATGTCTACCTGGGAATCCACCTTCAGTGAACTCTGTACCATAACTCCAAGATCCCTGTTCCTCTGCATTCCTCGACCCCCTCCCCTTAACTGCATAGGTCCTATTTTGGTTATTTTTTCTGGAATGCAGCACCTCTAACTTGTCAACATTAAATTCCATCTTCCATCTTTCAGTTCACTTTTCAAAACAAACCAAATCCTGTAATCCAAGAAAACCTTCCTCACCATCCACAACTCCCCCTATTTTTGTATCGTCTGCATATTTGCTTTCCCAGTTCGCCATCCCCTCATCCAAATCATGAATATAAATGATAAACAACAGGGGACGCAGCACCAATCCCTGAGGCACACTGCTCGTCACAGGCTTCCATCCTAATAGAGAGTTGTCCACCATGACTCTCTGCTGTCTTTCTCCCAGCCACCTCTGAATCCATCTCACTATCTATTAATCCATAGTGATGAACCTTCCTAACTAACCTTACATGCAGTACTTTATCAAAAGCTTTACTAAAATTTAAATAGATCTTGTCAACCGCCCTACCTTCATCCACATTTCTTATCACCTCTTCAAAAAACTCAACAAGATTCATCAAACATGATTTTCCCTTCACTAACACATGCTGGGTGCTCCCAATCAATCCCTGCCTATCCAGATATTTGTACATACTATCTCGAAGAATACCCTCCATAACCATCCCCACCACCGAACTCAAACTTACTGGCCGATAATTACTTGGCCTACACCTACTGCCTTTTTTGAACAACAGAACTACATTTGCAACCCTCCAATCCCGCGGCACCACACCCTCCTCCAGTGAAATTTGAAAAATCGCTGTCAGTGCCCCTGCTATTTGTTCCCTGACCTCGCTTAAAGTCCGGCGAAAAATCCCATCAGGACCATGAGACTTATCCACCTTAATTGACCCCAGAAGCTCCAAATCTCTCGCTTTACTAATCCCTATCCTTTCCATAACTAAACCATTTACCTCTCTGATCTTGTATAGCCCAATGTCCGTTTCCCTCGTGAATACAGATGAGAAAAATTTGTTCAATATTTCTCCATCTCATACGGTTCCTGACATAGTTCACTGGTCCCATCATCCAGTCGACCTATTCTATGTTTAACCCTCCTTTTACTGTTCACATATGTGAACAAACCCTGAGGATTCACCTTCGCCTTATTAGCTATAGACACATCCCTTTTTACCTATCTGCTCAATCCCTTGTTTTTTATATTTGGTGTAGGTCTACCTCTTGTCCCGTACCAACTTCTTAATTTCACCAGAAAACTATGGCTCCCTCAAACCTTTAGTCTTCCCCTTTGGCCTGATTGGAACATAAAGATCCTGTACTCTCAAAATCTCACCACTAAATGTCCCCCAAATTTTCTCTACATCCTTTCCAGGAAAAAGTTCAACCCACACAACTCTCTGCAAATCCCTTCTCATTTCTCCAAATCTGGCCTTCCCCTACTCGAAGACCATCAACCTCGGACCCGACCTATCCCTTTCCATCATTAAGCTAAAGCTAATGGACCCATGATCACTGGATCCGCAGTTCTCCCTAACGCACACCTCTGTCACCTGCCTCATTGCATTCGTAAACAACAGATCGAACACTGCTCCCCCTCTAATTGGCGTCTCAACATATTGCTGCAGAAAGCAATCCTGAACACAATGCTTAGCCATCCTGCCCTTTTACTGACTGCGTTTCCCAATTGATGTTTGGAAAATTGAAATTCCCAACCAACACCACCCTATTTCACTTGCATATCTCACCTATTTGCACATTAACTCTCCTAGCTCCCTTTCTCCATTTGGAGGCTTATAATATACCCCCATAATAGTAACCTCACCCTTCTTATTTTTCAGCTCTACCCACACTGCCTCTCTTGACGAGCCCTCCAGTCTACCTTGCCTCAGCATTGCTGTAATATCCTCCCTGACATTTAATGCCACACCTCCCCCTCTTAATCCACCAACTCTGTCACATCTCAAGCAGTGAAATCCTGGAACATTCAACTGCCAGTCACAACCTTCTTTCAACCACGTCTCGCTAATGGCCACAACATCATAATGCCGCATGTCAATCCACACCTTTAGCTCATCCAGCTTCCTTACTACGCTCCTCACATTAAAATAAATACAACTCAGGGATCTCCTACATCCTACCTTCTGAATATCCTCCTTTCTACTATTCTCACAATTTTCACTGCAACATCTGTTTACGACTTCCTGCTTTTCTTCCCTCAAATTATTTAAACTTGTCCCTTTCCTTATCCTACTAACCCTCACCCTATAACTCTTGCCCTTTTTCTTTTTTCCCTACAGAGGTTGACACCACACCTCTGCCCACCATGGTCTGACTATCCCCCTCCTCAGTATTCAAGGTGGAGTACTGATTTCTGAAGATTACAGACTCGGGTGCTTGCACATGAATTTGCCCCCTTCCTTTCCTCCTCCTAACGGTAACCCACTTCCCCTCATCCCGTGAGCCCCTGGGCGACCACCTGCCTGTAGCTCTTGTCTACGATAGCCTCATTTTCCCTAACCAGAGTAAGGTCATCGAGCTACAGCTCATGTTCCTTGACCTGGTCCTTCAGGCCACACTCCTTGTCCGTGATGGCCTCACTCTCCTTAACCAGAGGGAGGTCTGGTTGTTTGTCTCTGGATTCTCTGCTCAGAGGATCACCCCGCATTATCCATCAAGTCCTGGTATCTCTGTGTCAGCAGGAATTCCGTGCTGACCACTACCTGATGGCTTTGTGGTCAAAATGTTTGTCTATGAAAACTTTTCCACAAAGGTGATGTGGCAAAGTCTAGCTGACTGGAACATTGCACCAATCTTTCAGAACATCTGAGACAGGTAGATCCTTGGTTCATAGCGGCACTCGATGCCCTTGTACTTAGTTTCCATGCTCAGTCTGATGCAACCTCACACGATGAAGGCCACATTGGTTACGCCCTTAACCCCATTGTCATGGAATATATATTTGGGAGAATCTGGTAAAATTAGAGTAGGTTAAAGACATACACACATTTTAAAACATATTTTATTTGAAATACTGAAGAATTCATATTCAGTTACATCACAGAAACTATGGAGAATGCTATGCACATTTCACAAGTAGCTGCAAATTGAAATGAGGTCATGAAATAACTAGACCATTGTTTTGGTTTGGAGACAGGCTGGCTGGTTGAATATCTACAAAGTGCTGAAAGAAAGGTCACCCCTGGGTTTTGTTTAGCTAAGACAACAGCTTGACCAAGAAGGATAACTTCTGTTGTTTTCTGAAAAAGGTGGGGGGGGGTGGTTTTCAAGTGAGAGAGTCACATGCAATCTCAGTTGGAGTGAGAGAGAGAGAGAAAGGGGTGAAACAAGCTCTCTCAGCCAGAGTGTGCATGGCATTGAAAGCAGTTGAACAGTGCAAGCCAGGAGAATATTGTAGGAAACAGAAATCTCAAGAGTGGCGGATGGCTGGAAGTGCTATCTGTCTGATGTTTCTCTCGGAATAAGTGCAACAGGAAGGAACACTGTGGTAGCCTGAAAGAAAGAGGTTATCATTTGGAAAACCCTGATGGGCCAAGTTTTATCAGCGAGACATTGTGGTGACTAATGGTGGTAGCTCAGTTGTGGAAATCCTGGAACAACAAATCTCTCTCTGCAAACCCTACGGAACTTTCTTGAGTGGCAAAGCCTGATGAACTTTATACATGTTCAATTGTGTGCACAGTATTAGAATTGCCTACAACCAATGAACTTGGAAGAATGAGAAGTGAGATTGAACTGTAAACCAAATAACTTTTCTTAAATTTACACACACACATCATACACGTGCACTTAGACTTAGAAGGCGATTAAGGTTAGTTAGGTTAATAGAGATAAGTTAAAGTTTGATTCTGTTTTCATATTAAAAGATAAATAAAACAACTTATTTTTAAATAACGACTTGTCTTGGTGAATGTCTATTGCTGCTGGGTTTTGGGGTCCTTTGGGCTCATAACACCATAGTCTGGTGACGTACATGGATCTCCTTCCCACTCCATCCATTTTGGATCCCCACATGAAGAGGGAAACTGCTCTGGTAATCGCCAGGGCAGAGGTATGTGGGATGGGCCACGCCTGCATCACATGCGGCAGTACCGAGAGCACCTTGCACCTGATAACCAGGTTCTTCCCCATTTCTGAGAGGGAATGTCATTCCCACACACCCAATTTCTGGTGGACCTTTACAATCGGCTCTGACCAATTCTTGTTGCATGCCTTGGCCCCTCCAAGCCAGTTCCCCGACACCTTCAGCTAGTCAGATCTGACTGTGAAGAGGACAGCGGACTAATTTACCAAAGTGCATTGCCTCGCGTTTGTTCCAGTTTACCCTGGAAAATAGCATTGTGTACTTCTGGGCCCAGCCACTTCCAGACTTGTGTACAACTCAGCCGTTCTCCCAGAACTGGGGGTCTCTGTGCTAGTCCCTGTCTCCTGGAGTTGGGAGTCTCTGCAATGTTCCCCATCTCACAGAGCTGGGGGTCTCTACATTGCTCCCTGTCTCCTGATATTGGTGCTTTGTTCTCCACCAGTCCCACAATACAACGCTGACCCCTGGACGGAATGTTGAATTACAGAGGGATCAGTGAAAATATGGGTAGTTTTGCCAGGGTGGGGTCCATACAGGAGCCTGATAACAGCAGGGAACCTGTGGAAGGGGGATGGAGGGCATTCGATGGTGCACCAGCAGGACACTGCTGAGGGTGCGGATTCCCTCGGGCTCTCGAGGGTAGAAGGCGCTGGTTATTCCAATATTTTAGGTGAGGCAGTGTCCAAATTAGAGCTGGCGCGGGTCAGCAAGGGTCGACATAACAGGTGCCTGGAACTGTCATGAGGATTCTAAGGGCTGGTAGAGGTAGGTAAGGAGGGGGTAGTTGTGTACCGACGAGGGATTGCTGAGTGAGAGGCCACATGCATGGGACTTCGAGACAAGGAGCCTCTGATTGTACAGGGATGGGGCCTGTAAATAGACCCGCAGACATCCAGCACACAGCATCTTTGACCCACTACCATCAGGAAGGAGATATGGAGGAACAAAATCAGGCTGCCAGACAGGGAAATAACTTCTTCCAACAGGCCGTGAGATTGACAATGCAATGCGAGTTGAATGGGTCCGTGGAATGAAAAGGATGAGAGGGATATGGACTGTTTGCAAGCAGCTTGGCCATCAGAAAAGAAGGGCCAAAAGGATGGTTTCGGAGTTGTCTATCTTGTCCACACTTTTGAGTTGAATCCTTAAATAATTCATGACAGGCTGGACTATCATTTTAGATGGAAATTTTAGATTGACACATGCAGCCCGGGAACAGGCCCTTTCAGCCTCTGAGCCACAACCACTCAATTACACCAATGACCTACAAACCCCGGTACGTTTTAAATGGTGGAAGGACCAGGAGCAACTTGTGGAAATGCACGCAGACACAGGAAGAATGTACAACTCCCCAGAGACAGTGTCAAATTTGAACCCGGCTCGCTGGCCCCTTATCAGCGTTTTTCTAACCGCGGCACTAACCTCGCCACTCTCAATTATTCCCAGGGTTCTTCCTCCTACTTTCCATGAGCTGTGATTGCTTCCAATTCCAGTGCCCATGTTTCCCTGAGACTCTGACCCCTGCCCAGTGACTCTGTCCCTAATGCCTCTCCCTGGACAGATGATCACCAGTCTCTCCTGGCTCTCACCCAAATTTTCTTGCCCAATTCCACCACCTACAACCCCCTCGTCATGGCCCACCCACTCGCCCACAGGGCCAAGGGTAGCAAGGTGGGGGAAGGTCCAGCCTGTAGTCACAAAGCTTGTCGAAGGACAAGTGAGAGCAGGAGTCCTGGGGCAAGAGGTGAAGGGCAGTGTGTACTGTAGCAGCCAGCTACACAGGGTCACAGCCTCCAGGGTGGGGGGAGAGAGAGAACTGGCTCAGATGGGACAGATGTCCCGGTGCCAAGGGTCAGGGAATTCCCGGCTCGCTGGCCCCTTATCAGCGTTTTTCTAACCGCGGCACTAACCTCGCCACTCTCAATTATTCCCAGGGTTCTTCCTCCTACTTTCCATGAGTGTCTGGGATACTGCCACCGGCAAGGAGACTGGACCACTGCCCTCCCCACATCACCACCAAATGGGGGTCTCAGGAGCAGCTCAGGTTCCAAGGCCTGTCAGTGGGGGAAGGGGGAGGTTTGGGAATTGGGGAGGGGTAGTTCTGAATGGTGATCGAGAGGATCGGTCCAGTGGGAGGACAGACATGACAGACATGAGGGCTGGGGCTTCAGGACAGATCCCGTGGGGAGGCAGGAGCTTTGGGGACCAGCCGGTGGGGGACAATGGCTTTGGAAATGGACCTGGTGGGGGTCAGGGGCTTTGGGGAGAGACCAGTGGGTTTGTCGGAGGACCTGTCGGGCAAAAGAATTAGTGACAGACCAAGTTGGGAATGGCATTGGGGATGGACTCAGCAGGAGATGGGCTGTTGATGGACCCGGCGGGGATGCGTTTGGGAATGGATCCGGTGGGGGATGTTATTGGGATGGATCAGGTAGGGGACGGTATTGGGGTTGGACCCAGTGGGGGACAAGATTGGGGATGGACCCAGCGGGGGGTGGGATTGGGGATGGACTCGGAGGGAGACGGGATTTTGGATGGACCCGGCGTGCACAGAATTGGGGATGGACCCGGCGGGGGACGGTATTGGGGACAGATTCAGCGGGGGACGGTTTTGGGGTTGGACCCAGCAGGGGACGGGATTGTGGATGGACCCGGCAGGGGATGATATTGAGGATGGACCTGGCGATGTCAGTTTTGGAGATAGATATGCTGGGGGATGGACCCGGCAGGGGACTGCCCATTGACTCCGTCTTCAATGCCTCACACCGGCCGGATTATCACCGTTCTCTTTCCCAGGTCTCACCCAAACTTTCTTACCCCAATTCCACCACCTACAAACCCTTGTCATGTCCCACCCACTCACCCACAGGGCCAAGGTTAACTAGGAGGGGGAAGCTCCTGGCTGTGGGCACACAGCTCGTTGAAGGACAAGTGGGAGCAGAAGTCCTGGGGAAGAGGTGAAGGGCAGTGTGTACTGTAGCAGCTAGCTGAACTGGGCCACATTCTCCAGGATGGTGGGGGGAGAGAGAGAGAGAGAGAGAGAGAGGACTGGCTCAGATGGGATAGATATCTGTGTGCCAAGGGTCAGGGGATTCCCCAGCTTTGTGAAGGTATGGGACACTGTCAACGGGAAGGAGATGGAGCACTGCCCTCCCCACATCTCCACTGTCTAGGGGTCCTAGGAGCAGCTCAGATACCAAGGCCTGTGGGTGGGGGAAGGGGAAGGTTAAAGAACTTTGGTGGGGTAGTTGTGATGGGTAATCGATTGGAGAGGGTCCCAGTGAGGGAACTGGTCTGGTGGGAGGACAGACCTGATGTTGGGCCTTTGGATACAGGTGAATTGGCGTGGGGGACGGGGACAGGGACTTTTGGCTGGGCATGTTGTGGGACAGGGGCTTGTTGAAAGCCCTGGTGGGAGACAGGAGCTCTGGAGACGGTCCAAGCAATGGGTGGAGCATTGGGGATGGGCCCAGTGGGGAATAGGGGCTTTGTTGACAGGCCTGACAGTATTTTGGGGATGATCTCAGCAGGGGGAGGGGTTTGGGGACAGGCCTGGTGGGAGATTAGGGCTTTGGGGAAGGGCCAGGTGGGTGACAGGGGACAGTATTAGGGAAGGACCCAGAGGACAAACCACCCCTGGAGCTCTGGTTCACCTCGGGTCACTCACCTTGGCCCACGGACGTGCTTTCAGAGATCTGCGGGAAGCTGAATTCGTTGCAGTTTGGGTTCATCTCCCGGATCTGCTCCCTGGATGACGTCCGCCACACCTGTTGGGACAGAAATCACCTTCACTACTGGCTCGGGGTGGGGGGAGCAGGAGGGTGACAAAGGGAGGGAATGCAGTGTATGTGTACCAGGTCATGGACATGGGACGAGCCCTAGAACTGGGGTAGTGGTGAAGGCTGAAACGTTAGGGGCATTTAAGAGGCTCTGAGTCACGTGGATGAAAGAAAAATAGAGGGTTATGAGGGAGGAAGGGGATAGTTATTTTTATTTTGGTATGAATACATCGGTCGGCACAACATCGCGGGCTGAAGTGCTTGTACTGTGCTCTCATGTTCTATGTTAAACGTGTCCTGTCAGTCTTTCAGCAAGCGGATATGTCGGGGAAGGACCGCTGCCGACTGGCATATTCCAGGCTGCAGGGGTAGATGCTGAGGGATGCAAGGAGGCTTGGCATAGCCAACACGAAGGCACTATGGGGATGGATCATAATCCTTCCATAACCGTGCACTGAGAGGCTGAGACCAAGGGGAACTCCAACAGCAGAGGGGGGCAGTAACCACACGGTATCAAAGTGGTGGCAATGAAGGTAAACAGAGACGTATGCAGCAATGTGCAGTGAAGGGAATATCTGGATACAACAGGAGGAGGAGAAAAGACTTGGAATGGTCTTCCTCTTTGGAAATAATTTGTAAATAAAGTCTATTTTGCGGGGTTGGGGGGAGGGGAAGAGAAAAGCCCTACTCAGTCAACTTTGCTTCATGAGATACATTCTCCAATCCAGAAAATCTATTCTGCACCCGCTCCAGAGTACAACATCAAATTTATTACCCTTGGATAGCACAAGTATGACCTGATAAAACAGAGTTCTTGGGATAAACATACGCAAACACACAACCAAGCCCTCACACAACAGACAAATGATACATGAGCAGCACGTCCAGAAAAAATTACTCGATATTGTTGAATAAATAGCAGAGTCGAGGAGTATTTGTATGAGCAGCTCATCAATCGTTCCACGTTCTCCCTGCCTGGAGGAAGAGGCTGTTCCTGGGCCTAGTGGTACTGGCTCTGAAAGTCCTGGATCTCTTTCCCGACGGGAATAGCTGGATGATGCTGTTGGCCGTGTGAATGGGTGCTCGATGATTTTGTCAATGATCATAGTGGATCACATTGATATTTGGGGTGGTGGGGGGGTGGGGCAGGAGGGTGTCCCCAGTGTTGCTCTAGCCCACTTTACGTCCTGTGGATTGACCTCTGATTATTTTTAAAAAATATTATTTATAAATAAAATCCACAAAGAATTCACAAAATTAATAATAACACAAATAATATATAAATACACTTGTCATAGTTAAAAGAAAGAATAAAAAAATCCCCCCCCCATTAAACCACCCCATCTCCCCTCCATCCCCTTTCTAAAAGAAAAAGAAGAAAAATGAGGACAAGGGACCCCCAACAGGAGAACCAATTACTTTAACGTTCCTTTTCAAAAACTGAGGCCTTAAGGAGAAAGGGAATGTTAGAGCCACCTTTGTAAATATGGGGTCCATATTCTTCCACAATATATGGTTGAGGCGGCCTGCTCACCAGGACGAAAGCCAGTACACAAGATGGATGACGAATGCGGTGACTACACAGATCCTGCGGCAACCAATCATCTTCGTCCCAGGTGACATCCCGCACAGTGGGAAGCAATGAGCAATGACGAGAACACCCACCAATCCGAGGCTGGCTTTGCCATCTCGAAAGACCTGTCATCAGTAGCGGGAGAGTATATAAGCAGAGCTGCCAGTTCAACGAACCAGTCTTCGACTTCGACTTCACGGGTGTGTATCATTCATTCCACACATCATGGTGAGTGTGCTGGATATCGGTGCAAAGGAAGAGACTTTCACCATTGACCACCTCAAACCAGCACATCTGGACATTAGCAAATTCAGTCCCCATGACCCAGATATAGGCGACCGAAAGCAGCGAACAGCGCTGGTTCTAGGGAGGTGGGGCATCATGCTAACTGGGATGCCACCCTGTACACAAGATGGCCGACGAATGTGGCAACTGTTCAGAGTCCACGGGGACCAACAACTTTCATACCAGGGGACAACGCACACGGCAGGAATCAACAAAGAAGGGAACACCGAACAATTGGAGGCCGGCATGGATGTGACATCACTCCAGTCGACAGCAGCAGGGAGAGAATAGAAGCAGAGCTGCGAGTGTCATAAAGGCGTCTTTGACTTTGAATGTTTGGGCGTGTGTCCGCCTTTCCACCCATCACAGTAGCGCGCACGCTCAAATTTCACATCGAATGGTCTTGCTCATCTTACATCGGGAGTCACGTGTACAGTTTCCTTACCTGAAGCATGAGAAGTGCACAAAGATCGTCAGATTTGTTTCTGGGGTGTTTTAAGCAGGTGATAGAAGGAAAGTTTGAATGTGGATCTCTTGGTCGTTGGTAAAAAGGGAGATGACCTTACAACATTATGAGAGGACACAGCAGCACGGATCGAGAGAGGATAATGCAAAGGAGCCGAACACCAAGTGTCACAATTTCCCAATAACCGATCAGCTGCTTAGACTTTAAGAAATGTCTTCAATGAAAATGTAATATCCTTGGAATTCTCTCCGCTTTTGAAGGTGCATTTGAAATTGGGATCCGTGGACTTGTGATGAGTTTATTGCCGTACCCACTCGTAGAGGGATCATATACATTGAACTTAGATGTAGATACTTTGAAAAAAGTAGCAGACATTAAATTGGAAGCGGTAATAAATATGAAGGAAAGATTGAGAATAAATAGTCTCCCTTGCAGTTGGGGTACAATGTATTGCTTGAGATCAGAGGAATCCTGGAGCCAGGACAAAGTGATCCTGTGTTTCCCAAGGATTTGATTGTTGTTGGATTAGTAAAAAGTGGAAGGGCCGAAGGGTCTTCTGATCCTTCGACTGCTTGATTTGTCTTCTGATGCTGATTGGGTTCACCTGTGTATTCGCTCGCTCGCTCGCTGATTGGTTGCTTCAGTTACGCGAGGCAACGGGTTGATTCGGTGAGGCCGCTATTTGATTAGACCCTGAAGTCGGGTTGGATTGATGGGCGGGTTCGCGGGCTGATTGGCTCTTGATGTGAGGAGGCGGGACATTTGCGGCAGCGTCGTCTGCTCCGGGTCCGTCGTGTCGCCTCGGGCGCGAATGGGAGTAAGTTGGCGGAGGCGCCGGAACCTTCCACAGCCGCGCGGTCCAGGGAAAGCGGGCGACCCGCAGCCCACCGGGCCCCACCCGGGAGCGGCCGGTACCGGCGGGGTGTTTGGGTGGAGCCGAGGCGTCGGTGCGAGGCCTGATGCCGCCGACAGGGCGAGGCTGGAGGCCGCGGGGTTACTTGCAGCGGGAAGGGGCGGTGTCAGGTGATTGGTAAGTCTGGTTTGCGCATGCGTGGTGAGTTCGCGCATATGTTGAAGATACGCATGTGCCGATTGAGGGCGACGAAACGAACCCTTTGCGCTCGCGGCAACTGACGACTGGCGCATGCGCACAGAAATTAAGATGGCTGCCCCCAGCTAATGGACCTTGAGTCACAAAGTCAATCCTGTGACTGTTCTCGTTTGTCAAATCATTTGATTTTAAAAATAGGCTCTCAGACTTCAGGGCTCCTCGCACGGGGGCAATACCCCGACTTGCGACCATCGTGGTCCCACCCTCCCCCCCCTACTCGACCATTGTGGGACCTTTGGACTAAACTACTTTAATTAAAATAATAACTATTTATAAACTCCTACAAGACTTCAGGGCTCCTCGCACGGGGGCAAAACGCCGACTTGCGACCATTGTGGGGTCTGATTGATCCTTTGGACTCCATTATGGTCGCAGGTCGGGGAGGACCTGTCGGGGTCATTGGGTCGCTGAGGAAGGGATGGAAAACCAATCCATTTTTTGCTTCCCAATGCTCATAGAATGTGTCTGATTCCATCCGTTTTTCCTGTTGTTGTATCACATTCTTCATAAAGTTAGATGTTATTTTTTAAATTGTGTCACCTGAACAATAATGCTCCAATCCTTCTGATCCTGACGTACCATGTGTTTAAAATGTAATGTTTCTCAGTTACTTGATCGAATGCCTTAAAAATATAGGGACTTTGGTGTTAAAAATACAGAGTAAAGATTTCACCAATCCTTTTGAATTTATGATCTCTGGGATTTCTGGTCATGTTTTCTATTTAGGTTGGTGTATCTTGCAGACCTGTTTGGTTGTAGCAAGTAAGAAGTTATCCATTTGTAGCATCCGCTGCGGCAGCGCTACCAAATAAAGAGACATCCAACCAAGGTGAGTGTAAAACAAAGACTGGCTTTTCTGGTTTAAATTTCCCACGTGTGCTCACTGGCCCACCCACTTCTGGTAACGTACCCCTGACTTCCAGCATCACTCTCCAGCTGGCTGGCCGCTACGCGGAAGTGAAGGGCATCTCAGCCCGCACATGGTGCAAGGCCCAGGCTCCTGCTCAGTGGTAAAGGGGACTCTGTGCCATCTTGGACTGTCCAAGTGTTGCAGTGATTTGGCCATTTTTGCTTGCCCAGTTGCCTGGTGCGCTACAATCTCAGCGTTGATAAGGGGGAAATTCTTTCAATGTTTCATTCACTTTTATTACAGAATTCTTCCTAGTTTATCTGTGTAACATTGAAAATTATGGGTTTTCATGAACAGGGATCATGATTTTACTCATAATTTGGTGAGCCAATGGATAGGACAGTTTTTGCTAATGCCCCATGGGAAGCAAAATAAAAATGAAGTGACAAAATTAGGAAGGTTTGTTGACCCTTTTTTTTAAGCAGTATGTCAGGATGATTTTCATCTTGCTTGCTGAATTAAAATGTGATTTGTCACTTCTTAATGGCAGCTGCCATTATTGGCATTGCAAGGAGAGATGGGAAATGGGTCAGGTCTTTGGTGGTCCCAGTAATGCAACGGAGAAAGATGTCACGGGGCTGAATGTGGTTTAGGGAGGGAGAGGGTATTAATTTTTAGGAAAAGTATGTGGCCAGCCACCGATCAATATTTTTTTATCAAATAGAAATTCCTGCTGGTAGAAGCCATTTCCTTCTTTGAACAGGCCCAATGTCATTATCCAAGCAGATATTGTTAAGAGCCCAAAGGATCCCAAAACCCAGCACCAAGAGACATTCACCAAGACAAGTGGTTTTTAAAAGAGAAGTTATTTTTAATCAAATTTAATCATGAAAATAGAATTAAACTTTATCCTAACTCTATACTTAACAAACCCAAATTAACCTCTTTTTAATTATAAGTGCACATATTTGTAATGTGTTTAAATTTAAGAAAAGTGATTTGGTTCACAGTTCAATCTTACTTCTCTTTCTTCCAAGTTCTCTGGATGCAGGCAATTCCGCTGTGCACAGAATGGAATGTGTATAAATTTCACCAGGATTTGGTGCTCGAAAGGTAAATGTTTACCGCTCAGGATAGTTCTTGTAGGGTTTTTAGAGAGAGATGTGTTGTTCCAGAATTTCCACAACTGAGGTACCACCATTAGTCACCTCAATGTCTCACTGATGAACTTTGCCCCGTTAGGGTTTTCCAGATGGTAACTTATTTCTGCAAGCTACTACAGAGTTCCATTCGTCTTATTCCAAACAACAGGAGTTCTTTCTTCTGCTTAACCTAGTGTTAGATAAACAAAACCTAGGAGTGACTTTCCTGTAAGCAGCCTGCAGAAAGGTACTTGTAGCCATCCTGGCTCCATTTCCAAACAATGGTCATTCATTTTATGACATCAGTTCGCTTAACACCTACTTGTGAATGTGCAGAACATTCTCCAGAGATCTTCAATATTTCTTCAGTCTTTCAAATAAGATGTTTTAAAATGTATGTGTGTGTATGTATGTAACCTACTCTAAATCTTACCAAAATACCAAATATTACCAAATTCTCCAAATATATTTATCCATTACAATATCACGTAAGGAGCATTTTGAGACTCTTAGACAGTCATATATGGGTGAAAGAAAAACAGGGTTGTAGCGGATGCACAGCGCAGTATTACAAACCACCACCATCAGTTCACAGACTTACCTGACACGTCGCGGGCTAACAGTGCTGGGTACCAAAGTACAGTGAGTGGATCAGATGAAGCCCCTGCCTAAAGGCATGGGGCACTAATGGCTCGTAGCTTTAACCTGCTGGTCCTGTGGACCGGAAGGTGTTCACTAATATTCTCATTGACAGGCAGGGAATAAAAGGTCTGTGTATGTCTGCAATAAACCAGTCTTGAGTTGACTACCTTTGTATGTGTTTGCCTTTATTTAGTAGCATCTACCGCAGTAGCCGCTACAGGGTATTATTTTTTTGTTAGAAATATCAAGATCAACACATCGTGGGTCAAAGGGCTTGTACCGTGCCGTAATATTCTGTTATTTCTGTTATTGCTTGACTTTGAATATCTGTTGTAAGTACTGTGAGACTTCAATAATGTAGCAAATGTGCACAGCAACATTGCAGTCAGGAGTTTGTATCTCCTGGTTGACGAGCTTTTCTCTTTTTTACACAATGCTTTCTAGTTCTCGTCAGTAAGAAAAGAAATATTGTGCATGTTGAATATGTCATTATGTCTAAAATTAACACTGGAAAAGAGTCAGTAACACCAAGGTAAATAGCACCCTTTTGTGGCTGGTGCAGTTTCCTGACGGGCACAAGTTATCACTCAGTGGCGACAGTGATGTGAAAATGTGGGTAAATTATTTTGTATATGATGTATACATGTTAAAATTAGCTGTTGTCTGTTCCAATTTCAGGTAGGAGTGGTTGCAGAGTGGGTAATGATAGAAAATACTTGGGGATCAAAAACTGGGGCTTGCATTTGATGGTGTGAAAGTCAAAATGGAAACTCAGAATAAGGCTCATCTGATTTAGCAAGCCACTGGCTCTTATACTTCCACCAGAAGTGAGTCTAGAATTGAATTTTGAGTCATTTACGGTGGGTAACTTCAAAGTCTGTTGATTGTAAGACTAAATTAAGAGCCCTTTTTCCCCTGGCTGTGCTGAAAGATTGTTTTGTTTATTAACTAAATCTTTTTCCGAGGGAGAATAGACTGAAGCTACTTTCCTACTCGTTGGTGATGAATCTTGCAGTAGGATCTTTCAACTAATTACAGACTCCTAATTCCTCCCTGTCCTCGGGCATTTTCCCCTGCAATCTACAACAGTTATCACCATCCAGGGATTCTCATGCAGGGGAAAGTTTCACATTCTCCTCCTCCAACCATGTCCGAGCCCTCTGTGGAAGGAAACCCAATGGAGAGTAAATGACAGATTGGCTGAACACCTGCACTTTGATCACAATGGCCATCTGGATCATGGTCACAAGGTATTTTAAATTCTCCCCACTAACCTTTGTCTTCTGCCTCCTCTTATTGCACTTGTGTATTCTATGACTCGATGGTATGAATATGGAATTTTCCAAGTTCATGGAACCTGCCGACCACACACCGCCCCCTCCAAGTTTCACTCTCTCTCCTGCTGATTCACCCAGTTGCCCTCATATTCTCCCTTCCAAACCAGATGACATAAATTGGACAGAGAAATGGCAGATGGAGTTTAATCTGGACAAGTGTCTTGCACTTTGAGAAGAGTTGTAGTAGAGTTGCAATGAGGGATCTTGGGGTGCAAGCGCGAGCTCCTTGAAAGTGGCAACAAAAGTGTAGGGTGTTAAAGAAAGTATTCTTCATTGAGCAGGGCATGAAGTATAAACGTGGTTAGACCACATTTCAAGTGTTTTCTGCATTTCTAGTTGCTGCATGACAAAAAGAATTTATCAGGGGGTTGCTTGGGATAGAGCATTGGTTCTGGGGAGAGGTTGGACAAATTTGGATAGTTTTCTCTGGAACATTGGAAGCTGAGTGATGACCTAGTTGAAATTTATCCAATTATTGTAGTCCTGGAGAAGGTAGATTTCTTCTTCCCCCTCCCCTGTGGGAGATGTAAAAATACTATGATGCCTATATTGAACATGAGAGGGGAAAAGGAGAGAAGTGAGGCAGGTTTTTGCACAGTGCGGTGGGGGTCTGGCCCACGTTGCCAGGATAGTGGTGAAATCACCACGATTTAAGAGGCATTTGGTTGGGCACATGAACAAGAGGGAATAATGGGTGATGTGTATGGACCATGTGCTGATAGATGGGATTAATTTAAATGAGCATCATGGTCACCACAGACATTGTTCACCAAATGGCCTATTCCTGGGCTGCTCTGTTGGGTGATGATTCATCTCTTTTCAAGGATTGTTGCCGAAGGGCAATAAACTTTTCACAAAGGTCTATCTCCAATGAATGTATTTAGAACATTTCCATGAGTTAATTCCCTGTAGAAACACCAGTTTATCATTCAAGCTGTGTAGCCACAGCAATAATGCAAAGTTAAAGGCCATCATTACTGAATCCATTTTAATCAGCCTTCACCTTGTACAATGTTCAGTTGAGACAAGAAAATCAAAATGCAACTTTTAACCTCAAGGAAAGATGAGTAATCCTCTGTACCACAGAATTATTGCTGAAAAAATATTTGGAAAATTTTGTGAATTCAGCTTCCAAAGAGGTGATGAAGAGGAACCACAACAACATTTTAAAACATTAAACCCAGAACATTTATTAGAAGATGTTTATCACAATAAACATGTTCAGGTTCAGTCATGATCGATTCTGGATTGGCATGTGGCAGTAATAAATGGAATGCAGGATAGATATATTCCAAGGAAAAATAAATTAATGATTTGAATTGTGGTTTAAATGGTTTTGTGGCCAAATTTGCGGAGGTCACCAAGATAGGGGACAGAGTAGGAAATGTAGAAACCGTAAAGTTGCAGAAGGGTGTCCTTGTGCAAGGAAAACTAAAAGTTAATGACCAGGTGAAATTGGTCATGAAGAAAGCGAATGCTATGTTGGCATTCATTTCAAGATGAATAGTGTACAAGGGAAAAGTGATGTTAATGAGGCTCTATGGGGCACTGGTGAGACCTCCTTTTGAGTACTGGGTGCAGTGTTGGGCCCCCTATCTGAGAAAAGATGTGATGTTGTTGGAGAGGGTGCAGAAGAGAATGATGAGGATGATTTCCAGAATACAAAATATAATGTAAGAGGAGTGTTTGACAGCTCTTGGATTGTATTCATTGGGGTATCGGAAATTAAAAAAGAAAGCTCATGGAGATATTTTGTATTTTGAAAGGTTTAGATAGGGTGGATGCGGGTAAGATGTTTCCCTTGGTGGGTGAGTCGAGGACAAGAAAATTAGAGGTTATCCATCCAAAACAGAGATTGGGAAGAACTTCTTTCGCCAGAGTGTCATGGAGCTGTGGAACTTAATGCCTCATACAGCAGTGGATGCCAGATCACTGGGAGTATTTAAACAAGAAATAGACAAGTATCTCGTTAGTGAGGGCATGAAGGGATATGCGGAAAAGGCTGGAAATTGGAAGGAGTGCAGAGTAGCTCAGTGTGTATTTACGGAGCAGATTCGATGGGCCTGGTGGCCTGGTTCTGTTCTTTTGTCTTGGGATCTTGTTCTCATTTGAGAGAGATTATCGAAGGCAACTGAGAAAAATGGAAACAATTTGAGGCAATTGTTGGAGTAGGTTATTTGTTTGCCATCTCTATGTAAAACTCCAAAATTATCTGTCACTTTGGATCAGTGCTGGTCCCTCCAATCCCTGAGGAACATAGTCTTTCTAATATGTCATGTGTTCTTTCAGCTACAAATGATTCTCTTTTTCAAACATGGCCACAGGTTACTCGTGCTTCATTTCTGTCTTGCAATCTTTTTGGGTAGTTTTTCAGTTGTAAATGTGGAAAATTCCATTTTGGGAGTGGATTTCTTGTCACATTTTTCCGTTATGTATTTGAAAAAACGTTGTTGTGTGGACTGCAGCTCTTGAATGCAACTGAGCTGCATTTGTTGTCCTTCCAATGCCATCTGCTGCCTGACAAGCCTTCAACCTGATTCCTGCCCTTTCCAAGCCTTGCTCAAGTGTTTTCCTCGCCTCGTGACCCCATCGTAATGGTGTACAGACATGCAATAAGCCACCATATAAAGGCAGGGTCTGAGACGCAGGTCGTAATGCCCCCAGATTATCTTAAAATCGCAAGATTGGATTGACAAGAGTTGGGTGTCGTCCTCAGATCTGACAGCTGCTGGGATTCACGGTTGCATATGGTTCTGAAAAATACTAGGGATTGGCGGCCTTGCAGAGATGATCGTCCCCTGAACAATTCCACTGTGCCTGACTGATGCAATATTCCAAATTGACAAGACTTCTCAGCCAACCTCCACGGCAAATATGTATTTGCTAAAATAGATCTAGTACATGCTTACTATTAGATTCCATTTGACTCTCCGGATGTCACGAAGACAGCAGTGATGCTCCCGTTCGGCATGTTTGAGTTTCTGAGAATACCATTCGGTCTATGGAATGCAGCTCAGACATTCCAGTGGTTCATGGACCACGAACTCACTGGCCTTGGATTTTTTTTGGTGCTTGTGTTGATCGAGGAGATTCTGGTTGTTAGTGTGGATGAAGAGAAGCACAAGAGCCACCTTATCTCATTGGTTCCGAGGCTTGAGGAATGTGGCATCGTGATCAATCCCAGGAAAGTGTTTCGGGAGCTGCTGATCTTGTATTTTTGGGACGTAGAGTTATGCAACATGGTATTTTGCCTGATGAATGGGAAATGCGTAAATTTTGAGAATTTCCTCCCGCTGTTAAAGTTGGCCAGTTGTGATGTTTTTTTAAGTTGGAGGAATTTTTATTGCTGTTCCCTGGTGAATGCCACAGCATCTCTATTACCTCTTTCTGAATGACTCAAAGGATCTGATGCCTGTTTCAAAAAGACCTTAACTTTGAAAGACAATGCCGTGTATGCTTTCCATGATGTGAACACTGTTCTTACAAAGGCCACTAAGCTTGTACATCAAATGCCCAAGGCCTTGCTCTCTTACTACAGATGCATCTGTCAGTGCTGTGGGACCAGTGTTTGAACAACGAGTCTGTGGACAATTGGAAACTTTGGCATTTTTTGTTCCAGCCAAGTGGTCACCAGCTCAGGAAAATATAGTACATTTGGGCAAGAACTCTTAGCTATCTATCTCGCAGTGAAATATTTCAGTTTTTAAAAAAAATATATGTATAGTTTTGTATACAGTTCAATATAATTATAGAATCGTATCCAAATGAAACTTACAATTATGAAAATAGAATAAAAAATAAATGGTTGAACTGTACAGAAAAGTGAGAAGAGAAAAAAGTATAAAAGATAAAAAATACAGATCTAGGTGCAAAGCTACTGTGATAACTATTCCCTCCCAAAAGGAAAGGCAGGATATTTATAAAATAGTAGAATTAAACCAACATGATAAGGTTCAACCATTAAGATTAAAGAAAAGTGGTGGTGGGGTGGAGAAGTGAATACATTAGATATCCAAACCCATATCTAAATATGGTTTCCATATTTTGAAGTATGTATCATACCCAGTTCGAATATTATAAGTCACCTTTGCTAAGGGAATACAATTTTACATTTCCCCACAATCAATTTTAAGATGGGATTCAGATTTCCATGGAATTGTTATACATCTCCTGGTAACTGCCAATGCGACTTATTAAAATAATTAATTGTTCTTTGAGAAATTGAATTAGGCTTCCAAATCATAAACATTTCCCAAAAGTAAAAGCTCAGGTGTTAATGGTAAACATTATGATAATTTGTTCCAAAAACTTGCCCACATTTTTCCAAAATGATGTCACCTTGAGAGATCTCCAGATACAATGTATAAATGTACCAGTTTATGTGCCACATCTAAAATATGAATTTGAAAAATTAGGAATAAATTAATTGTTGTAGCTTTAAATATAATTGATGAATAAAGTTATTATTAACTAATCTATCAAAAACAATAATTATTGTCCCAACAAACGTCAGACCAGCAAAAAGGGTCAATTTCAGTTCCCAAATCCAATTCCCATCCTTCTTTTGATTTATTCAAGTTTGGATTTGGAGATTACTCTTGAAATAGTAGATACAATTTTGAAATAAATTTCTTTGTAATTCTCTCATGAATCCCATTTTCCAATTTGATATTTCAGCTTTTTATTGGAAGGTCATTCTTTGACCATTTGTACAGACCACCAGCCTCGTCTGCATACTGCAAGCAGAAGCACACATCTCTATTTGCCCAGAGAGATTCGGCACTTGGACTTCATCCTACAATTTTCATCGGACACACAGCACATCTGAGGAAAAGTGAATGCTGTGGCTGGTGCCCTATTCAGGCTCGACATTACATAAAACTACATCCATCAATTTCAGTGCCATGGCTCATGCACGGCACACTGATGCCGATTTCATCCGGTGAAACCAGATCAACTCTGGTCTCCATTTTCAAGATGTGATGCTGGATGAATCAGGTGAAAAGTTGGTTTGTGATTTTTTTTCCCCAACAGAAAGGACGAGGCTGTTTGTGTGGGTGGCTATGAGGCAGGAGATTTTCTCTTCACAATCTATCTCTTCCTGGTAGAAGAGCATCAATCAAACTGGTTAAGGAACATCTTACCTGGGTTCGTGTTAAACAGAATGTTGGATTATGGGCAAGGACTTGCTTGCTGAGTCAATGCCCTAAAGTCTCCAGGCACATGAAATTCAAGCTGGGGGATTTTGTTGTTTTGGATTCCCATTTCCAGCACATGCACCTTGTGGCTTGGAAGGTCCACTTCCGCCATCTTGGCAATGTACTTCTCTGCTCACGGGTGAGGACAGGACTACCAGGTGGAAGGACGAAATTCCTATCATCGGCATCTCTGCAGAGACAATTGCTTGGGCTTTTGTGGATCATTGGATTCCATCTTTTGGTGTTCTGGGCACTATTACAACAGATCGAGGGTCTCAGTTCGAGTCAGCATTGGTCTGAGCTCTCACTGATCCTCTGGTCACTACCTGAATTATGGCTAAGCATTTCAGGGCCAACAGCTTCTTTGAGCATTTCCATTGACGATCGAAAGCACCATTGACAGCAGGGAGAAAATCATCTACATGGAGCGAACGTTTGCCCATGGTTCTCCTTTGCGTGACTACAGCTCTGAGGGCAGATCATGGATGTTTAGTGGTAGAGCTAGTCTATGACTGTATGCTGACCTTGCCAGGTGAGTTTGTGAATCTGAGTCCAAACACAGTGCTCCATGAACAGGTCAGTTATCTTGACCGTCTTTGAGAAAATGAGATTACTCTGATGTTCTCATATGTGGCAGCATCTTCTGCAGTGGATGTGCCAAATGATTGTCAACACTGTACTCGTGTGTTTCTTTGACATGATGTTGTTCGTAAACCACTTAAGCCCATTTACGATGGTTCTTTCCAGGTCTTATGACACCATCCATAGTGTTTTGTTATTGACAGGAATGGAAAAGGTAACACTGTTTCCATCAACAGGTTGAAGCCAGTGTATTTCGAATGTCCACATTCTGCATCAGGGCCAGAGCAAAAGGACGAGTCGTATCCCTGCATCAGGTGAACTGTCAACCCTCCAGACCGTTACACTGGGGACAGTTCCATTCAGTCGCCTCCTTGCATGGCTCGGAGGCTGGAGGTGAGGGTGGGGAGGGGGCTGTCACGGTGATGCATCTGCCTGCTTTGGGAACAGTGCCATTTGCCGCTGATAATGTATTTGAAGCATCGCGCTGGAGGAATAGCCCATGTGTCCGAGAGTGTTAAACATCAGTGTATGGGTGATGGATCTCCGATGCAGGAGGAGTAGAGAGAGAGGGTCAGGATTACAATGTGGCAATGAGCCAATGCGAAGGTCAAAGGGGTTTGGCTGGGTGGTCTTTGGGGAGTTGAAGAATGCAATGTTGTGTCTGAGGAGGATAAAGAAGGTCGACTCCATTGTCTTCTGGAAGAAACGAGTGAGGGTATTCTTTAATTGTTTGTAAACGATGGTATATCAGTGCCATTACAAATCTAACCCTTCCCTACCTCACACTCATTACCCTCTATTATTTTTCCATCCATGTATCTTAGAGTGTTTTGAATGTCCTTATTGCACCAGCCCCCACCTCCACCCCAGCAATGCATCCCAGACCCTCACTGCTCTGTAATTTTTTTTAAACTTGTTTAGACGATCAAATCAAAAGATGAATGAAGTTCTACTGCTTCATCTCGTGATCTCATCATCATTTCTTTGCAGATTATGGGCAAATTGAGAGAAAAAATGTTTGTCTTAAATAGACACTATGAAGGAGAGGGGGAAGGGTGGATCCCTTATTGTATCTGCTGTGCAAATACTGCGAGCTGCATTGTTACACCTAATAGCAACACATGTAACACCTCATCATCAGATTTTTAAGAATACCGGGGAATATTAATGATCTAAAATGCCCAAACTGGAGAAATAAGTCGAGATGAATGCCTCGTATTCCCAAATCGGAATGCACTTTGGAAGGCATCATTGGGTTTTAGTGACTTGCTCGTGAACCAGAACTTCTCTCCCATGGGTTCTTGCTCCTAAGACCATTCTCTTGCCTCCATTTTAATAAAGTGGCTACTTTCCCTTCCTGGCTCCCATGAAAGCTTGCTGTGCCTTCTTTTGTACTGTCTGTCATTATGTTGTTGCAAAGTACTGTCCATCCATCTTTTCTCAAAATCTGAACTAATCCATACCAATTCACGAAATATTGATGCTCGCCATTTATTGACTTTCTTGATTTGAGTTTCTTCCTGTCCAACATGGTTCGACAGTGGATGGCACAATCGGAACTCTGTTGCGCTGCCAGTGATAGGGGTGGGGTTCAAATCCTGCTCTCTCTATGAGGAGTTTCTATGTTCTCCCTGTGTGTGCTTAGGTTTTCCCCAGGGTGGGGGAGGGGCCTCCAAATTTTTCCCACTGTTCAAAAAGTATGGGGGTGTTGAAGGTCAACTGGGAAGCACAGGCTTGTGGGCCTAAACGGTCTGTTACTGTGTTGTAACTAATCTTAAAGTATCGCATTGACTCTGATATGTCACTAATGTAAATCTTGGTAGTAATGGTGTGCATGATTCTGCTTTGTCTTGATCTCTGCAGCTATTGGCCTCGTCTCTCATATGGAACCCCATAACTTGGATGATTTGGAATTACCTAGTTGTAAGCAGTATATTTGAATGAATAGCTTTGCTAATTCCTCACCATGTTCATGTTTAAAATCTATCTATCCTTGTCTGCCCAGGCTGGACTGGAAAATTGTAAATGTTACTCCACTCTTTAAGAAGGAAGAGAGGCAAAAGACTGTAAATTTTAGACCACATCTTCACATTAAAAAAATAATTATCACGTAAATTATGTTATCTTTTCCAAACAAATACAAGTTTTCATTTTGCCAACGATTCATATTTAAATCCACATCATTTTTCCACGTAATAACAATAGATTCCCCAACCAATGCTAATGCGAACCGAATAAACTAAATTTGAGATTTATCCATTCTTAAACCCATTGTTAAAGTTGTAATGTACCCCATTTAAAAAAAAGCAGTGGATCTAACATTAAAGTAGTCTCTAATAAATCTGCCTTAAACTCTTTAATTTTTATCCAAAAAGACTTACTTTATCACACAACCAGACAGAATTGAAAAAAAAAGTACCAATTTGAGTCCCACAATGAATACATAAATCTGAATGATGAAATCCATATCTTTTAACTTTTCTGGTGTTTAATTCAACTGATGGAGAAAATTGTAGTTCACCAAATGTAGTCACACTATCTTCACACAGAGTAGTCCATCCTTCTTGGGATAATTCTAAGGATAAATCTTTCTCCCATTTAAGCTTTGATTTATCTCAATCCAGTTTAGCCATTTTCTCTTGCAACAAAGAATACATTTCTGAAATAAATCAATTTCTGCCCCATTTACAATTAAATTTTTAAATTTAGTTAACTTTGGCATGTTCGATTCCCGCCCAAAACTCTTCACTACTGGAGCATGTACTTGAAAATATGCAAGCAAAGAATTTAACGGTACCTCAATTTTTTCCTGAAGCCTAACATAAGAAAAAAATATCCCATCTTCAAAACAATCTGCTAACACTTGAACACCTTTCATCTGGCAAATCTTTAAACACTGAGATTATTCATCGAGAAGGAGATGTATTTATCCTGATATGATGGAATTTGTAATGAAACCTTATCTCCAGTTCCTATTGACAGATTTCTTTTATACCAAGTATCACATACATGTCATAATACTGGCAAATTATAATAAAGCAAAAGACGAGGAGTCCATCTAAATATACACTAATGTATAATAAAATGTGAAATCTATGATAATAACACTTTAGCCCAGTGTGGAGGTTGATTAACATTGAACATCCTATTAATAAATTTTAACTGATAATTAACTATTAATTTAATAAATAATTCTGAAGATGAGGCCATTGTTGTCCCTAATGCATATTACCATGTTAAGTTTTGCAACAATACTCTAGACAATGAACCTTTCTATAAAAATATTCTGATTGCTGCATAACTCTTTAAAAAATATGTTTGGACACGAACATGGAATTGATTGAAAAAGATATTGAATTCAAGGAAAAATATTCATTTTTAATACAATTCACATGTGCCATTCATGTCAAAGGAAGATCTTTCCATTTAATTAAATCAGCTTTAATTTTATCAATAGAGAAACATAGTTAAACTTACACATAATCCACATCAACCATTAGCTTTAAATATTTAATTTTCTTAGTCCATCTAAGCTGTGTAATCTGCTTACAAGCAGGATAATCTTCCTGTGTTTTTAGTAATATGTTCCTCTTATCCCGATTAACCTTATAACCAGACATTTTTCCATATTGAACCAAATAGGTTTGTCGATGTCATAATGATTACTGAGGATTTGTTAAATATATTGGTACAAAGGAACCTTATATTCTCTTCATTTATTTTAATCCCACTAATTTTATCATTTTGTCTTATAGCTTGGGCTAGCGGTTCTATCACCAATGGTGACAAAGGACAACCTTGCCTTGTGGAGTGTGTTAAATTAAACGTATCTGAAATTTGTCCATTTGTCACCATACTCACCAAAGGCTTTTTATACAAGGCTTTAAACCAACCAGGTAAAAAAGTTCCAAACTTAAATCTTTCAAGTATTTTAAATAAAAAGTACCTTTCAACTCGATCAAAGGCTCGATTAAACGTGTTAAATACTTCGCAAGTCTATTGCCCAATACCTTAGCTACTATCTTATAATCTACATTTAATAAAGATATTGTTCGATATGAGGCAACTTTCATTGGGGCTCTTTCTTTTTTGCAATAACTAATTCTAGCTCTAGAAAAGGATTCTGGAAATGCTTTTGCTCTTCTGTAGATTGTTTAAGAACATCCATCAAAACAGGAGACAAGACTTCATAAAATTCTTTATAAAACCCTCCTGTAAACCCATCTTCTCCAGGTGATATTCAATATCGCTTCTTCAATTTCTAAATAATTGAAAGGAACTTCCAATTCTGTCCTATCTTTATCGTCCAAAACCAATAACTCCAAGCTACCTAAAAAAGACTCAACACGTTCCTCATCCTGACTTACTTCAAAAGAATATCAATTCTGGTAAAATGAGTGAAATTCATTATTCATTTCCTGAGGTTTAAAAGTGATTCCTGAATTATTTCTTATCGCATTTATTGTCCTTGATGCCTGTTCAGTCTTTAATTGCCGAGCGAAAAACTTATACACTCTTTCTCCTTACTCATAGTAATGCTATTTGGATCATTGTATTAATTTTTCATATTTATATGTTTGCATTATATTGTAACACTTTCAACTGAATCAAAAAAGTCTTTTTATCCACAATCGAATTTCGTTGGAATTCCTTCTCTCAAATTGTTATTTCCTTCTCCAAATTTTGGCTCTCTGCCAAATGCTGTGTCTTAATTCTTGCACTATAATTGATTATCAGACCTCTTAAATAAGCTTTTAAAACATCCCACAAAACAAATTTACTTTGTACTGAATATGTATTAATTTGCAAATAAGACTGAATATGGTCTTTGATATAACTTAGAAACTTTGGTTGCTTCAATAACATCCCATTAAACATTCACCGATAAGGGGTGTCTACATTATGCAAACCAGAACATGTGCAGGTACACAATCCTTTATCCAGAACCCTTGGGGGGGGGGGGTCACTATGTTCTGAATTTCAGATTTTTCTAGATTTCAGAAACCCAGATTTAAGCCCACCCAAATTGTGCTGCTGTATCCACCCCCACTCCCTTCCAGTCATGCTGCCATTTCCCCACCACCCCTCTCCCGCCTGCCTCGCGCTGCCGTCTCTCTCCCCACTTGCTGGTGTTTGGAGCTTTCCGGATTTTAGATGTCGGGATAAAGGATTGTGTACTTCTACTTAACAATGAGGAATGATCAGACAAATCCCACTCTTATACTCTGCATGTATAAATCGACCCTGTAATTGTGCTAACATTAAGCAAAAGTCAATTCTCAAAAAAGAATCATGTCTGGGTGAATAAAGAGAAAAGTTATTCTGTCAGATTTAATTTCCTCCAGATTTCTACCAAATTCAAATCTTTCATTGAGTCTAACATCCATTTTGCCATTTTCGTTCTTTGTGCAGTTTTTGGAAATTTATCCAACATACAATTAAAATCCCCACCAACCAAAATATTTTCATTAGCTTGACCCAGATTCAAAAAATTTCACAAATAGCTTCTTCATTATTTTCATTGGGTGGATAAACATTCATCAAAGTCCATGCTTCAGCAAAAATTTTACAATTCACCAACAGCTCTCGACCCAATGTGGCAGAGAATGATTCCAACTGAAACGGTATCTTCTTATGAACCAAAGTATCAACACCTCGAGCTTTCGAATTAAATGGAGATGAAAAACATGTCCAACCCAATCTCTTTTCAATTTCATATGTTCTTTCTCAGACAAATGAGTTTGTTGCAAAAAAGCAAGATCAACCTTCATTTTCTTTAATATTTCCTTCCTTTCAATCGGATTATTAAGTCGTATAACATTAAAGATCACAAAATTTAAATGAGCCATAACTTAATTTCCTCCTGAGTTTGACACTTCACACAGCAATTACAATTAGATATAATTTTTTTTCAAACCCAAACCCCCCTTTCAAACAATAAGAAACCCCTGTAAAAAATGTAAAAACCTAAGAGCCCAAGAGTCAGACCCCCCTCTGTGGACCAGGTGCAGTCAATACCGCAAGTGGCAGATGACTTTAGAAGTAGTAGAGTCAACCACCACCCCCCAACCGAACATTAAAACCCATCAGTCATCCCAGTGATAACAGCCACATTGAGCTTGAGCTTCATCTTCAACATCATTCACCGATTCCCATTCCCTTCCCAATCTTATCCTCGGGCATTTTCCCCATCAATTCCTTCAAATCTGGGAAGGAATTTGCAAAAGATAATGCACCATAAGGACTCTCAAAACATTGAGACTGATCTTGCCCATAAATCACCTTAAATATAATCGGATACCAAAAGGTAAACTTATACCCTTTCTTCCACAGCGCTGCTTTGACCAGATTAAACTCTTTCCATCACTTAATAATCTCCTGACTTAAATCAGCTTAAAATAAAACCCTATTGCCTTGATACATTGTAGGGCTTTGATCAAGGCGACTTTCTGATCCGCAAGCCACAATATAATTTCTCTATCCTGATATCACAAACATCTTAAAAGAAGCGCTCTTGACATGTGACCCAGAAAAGGTTTTCTCCTTCACGCCCTATGAGCCCGATCTCAAAAGACTCGACTCCCAGCATCTCTGGAATCCATTTCCAAAAATAATTTTACAGGATCTGAACCTTCAATATCTTCCGGCAGACCTCGCACTCCTCCTGGCCCGCCCCCAGGCCAAACAAATTGACGACATCTTGCGTCACTGGATGCGCAGAGGATGTGGATGTTTCTTCCAGCTTCTCCCAAGTCCCACGTTGAGGATTCGGATCTATCTCTAACTGCTCCCGAGGTTCCTTCTGGAAGGTCGGCCTTGCTTCTTCTGCACTTTTCACAGGTTGAAAACCTAGGTTTTTTCTAAGTTGCTGGTAATGAAATGGTATTGTATGTACTTACCAGTACAGGCATGGGATGGCCCACCCTCCTGATGACATCCTCTCCTAGAATCCTCCCTGAACTCCTCCACTGTGACCCGGCCATAAAGGTCGAGCCACCTCTTCCATCCCTTCACTTCCCTCACTTGGACCCGGGCCTGCAGTCTTGTGTGTAATAAAGCCTATCATTCCCCTAATTCTTTGTCTCTGTGATTATTGGGGCAACTGGCAGTGCCCAACACTGCTTTTTTCCTTTCTTCATTTCCAGAATCCTACTGTAGTAAATTACTGTTCAAAACATTGATAAAAATCAAAAAAGTCACTACAGTTCGAGTATTGAACAGTTTAGTCAGGGAGAGGTGTCTTCTCACGTCATTTTCCGATGCCATTCTTCCACGACAATCCCCCCTCCCCTCAGCTGACTCCTTGAACACCATCAAATCCATGGACTCTAGGCAGCCCTGCAGCTGTCTTCCCTCCCGTGACCACCTTCTTGTTGTCCTGATCTAATAAGTGTTGTGAGCAATTTTAGGCCCCATTTCGAAGAGAGGATGTGATGGCCCAGAGGTAATTTACAAAAATGATCCTGGGGATGAGAGGAATAATGTTGGAGGAGCATTTGATGGTTCTGGGTCTGGACTCGCCTGAGTTTAGAAGGATGAGGCAGGACTTTATTGCAATCTGATGAATAGTGAAAGGGCTGGATAGAGAGGATTTTGCCAGTAGTGGGAGAGTTTAGGACCAGTGGGCACAACCTCAGAATAAAAGGATGTCTGCTTAAAACGGAGATGGAGAAACCTTTTCATCAAGAGCAGTGATTTTCAAACTCCTCCTCCACCCCCCACCCCACCCCCCGGATCATATTCCACTTAATCCCTTTTACAGAAGTGCTCTGTTAGTAAGGGATTACTTAATGTGGTATGTGATTGGAAAGAAAAAGTTTGAAAACCACTGTTTTAATTGTACGTCATTGACCTGTTCTGTGCGTGGTTTCATAACTCCAGAGGAAATGGGCCAATGACAATTTTTCTCAGGCAAAATATTTCCTTCACAATTGGGTCCACTGCAGTCTTTCTCAGCCTTTTTTCCCATTCATATGCCACTTTAAGCAATCTTTTACTCATTCTTCGACACTCCAAGGAATAAAGTCCCAACCTGTTCAACCTTTCTCTGCAGCTCAACTCCTGAAGATCTGGCAGCGTCTTAGTAAATCTTCTCTGCACTCTTTCAATCTTACTAATACCCTTCCTGTAGCTAGGTGACCAGAACTGCACACAATACTCCATATTTGGCCTCACCATCATCTTATCCAACCTCATCATAACTTCCCAACTCTTATTTTCAATATGTTAATTAATGAAGGCCAAGATGACAAAAGCTGTCTTTAGAACCCTGTCGTCCTGTGACACCACTTTCATGGAATTATGTAACTGTGTTTTATCTCTTGCTGCCGATTTCTATAACTTTGCTGTTCAATTTCATAATGTTGGCTTCTGGATTATTTTATTGTGCCCCTTGATCTAGAGAGTTCTGGCAGAGCAAAACAATTTTGTTTTCTTTTGTCAGGTCAAATTTTGTCACATTGATCCAAAAACAAGTATTTTCACCATTCCTTCATTTCAGATTCTCTGCAGCTGTCGTATTGAACCTCACAGTGACGGCATCATGTTTGTCTTGTTTATCCTTTACCCCTCCATCCAGACAGATGTGTTGATCAATGAGTGGACTCCACTCATCCAGCACCACTGCCATTTCTGCTGCTCCGGCTTTTAATCCCACATGTTCAATTTGTTATTTCCCCTCTTCTTTTTCTCAGCAAAGAGAATCAGATTTATTTGATCATCTTTCTGAATCCCAGTCAAAGATTATCGACCTGAAGGTTTTAACTCCGATTATTTTTTCCAGTAGATGATCTGCTGAGTATACCCAGCATTGAGTCTTTATTTTACTGCCTTGGTGTATTACTGAGTGCTTTGAATGGGAGAAGAAATATGGGTTGGGTTAAGTGAATATTTCAAGATCATGGAGTGGGTTTAGAAAAATAGACATAAAAGGGGAGGGCTCATGGAAATAGTTAATTCATCTTTTCGATTTTTGGAGTCTCCTGCCGGAAAGCGCGGGATACTCACGGGGCTTAAATCAAACCCGCTGGCAGCAAACTCTTAATGATGTCCCACCTTGTCCCGTGGAGCCCAGCACATATAACCATATGACAGTTTACAGCACGGAAACAGGCCATATCGGCCCTTCGAGTCTGTGCCAGTTCACATGAACAACTCCACTAGTTTTCCCCACCAATACTCTGGCCATATCCCTCCAACCCCCTCATATCCATGTACACATCCAAACTTCTCTAAAATGACAGAAAGGACCCTGCCGCAATTATCTCTTCTGGAAGATCATTCCATTCTGCCACCACTCTCTGAGTGAAGAAGCATCCTCTCACATTCCTCCTAAAATTTGCCCCTTACCTTGAAGTCATGCCCTCTTGTTCCAACCTACCCTGCCCTCAGGGGAAAGAGTCTATTCACGTCCAGTCTATCTATTCCTTTCATAATTTTGAATACCTCTATCATAACCCCCTTCATCCACCTACGTTCCAATGAATAAAGTCGCTGTCTCCTTAATCTTTCTCTGTACTCGAGATGTTGTAAGCCACGTAACATTTTAGTAAATCTTTTCTGCACCCTCTCCACGTTATCTATTTCATTCCTATATTTGAGACCAGAACTGAAAACAATTCTCCAAACCTGTCCTTACCAATGCCTTAAACAGTTGCAGCATCACTTTCCAGCTATACTCTAGTCTATGCTATGATTTATGAAGGCCAGCAGACCATATCTCAGGATAAGACCCACTGTCTTAACGTCCCTCATATGCAAGATTTTGCCTCCCATCTGCACAATTTCTGTGCTTTCATCAAGGTTGACCTTGTCATGAGATACCATCAGATCCCATCCATGAGGAAGATATTCCTAAAATGGTGATTATTATCCCTTCTGGGCTTTTTGAATGTCTTTGGATGCCTCTTGAGTTGCAGAATGGTGTTCAAACCTGCCAGCGGGTTATAGACACTTTGGGCAGAGATTTAGAGTTCCCTTACATCTACTTGGATAACATCTGGTAAAAACAATGGCATCACGAATATTCTGTCCAGACCGACTGTATATCATATTCAGGGTGACATTGATATTCCTGAATTAACCAGTGTCCAGGCAATGGACCCCGATGTTCAGGCATACAGTACGGCCATTACTAACCTGGACATACAGCAGGGGGCAGCACAACTGGGTGGCCAACCTTACTTTGTGACATGTTTTTGGGCTACATTTGACCAATGTTTCCTGCATCTTGGAGGAAACACCTTATTGACCAGAGACACAGCTTATCTCATCCATCCATCAGAATATCTGTCAAGCTCATGTCAAATAAATATGTATAGCATGGACTGAGAAAAGGCGTCGTGCAATGGGTTTGCACAACTATCTCCTGCCTGACTGCCAAAATTCAGTGCCACACTAAGGCACCTCTTCAACATTTACTGACAGTATGCAGGCAGTTGGAATATGTGCATATGGACCTGCTTGGACCATTGCCAGAATCTCAAAACATGAGATACATTCTAACAGTTGTAGAACATTTCACGCGCTGGCCAGAGGCCATCCCGTTGCCATCCAGTGACACTGACAAAAGGGCCAGAGCATTCATCGTCAACTGGATGGCCAGATTTGGTTTTCCCACATTAATTCAGTCCATGGAACACAATTAACCCACGTTCCCACCAACAACTGAAGTCCACTTTTAAGGCCCGACTCACTTTTCCCAATTAGGTTGATGAGTTGCCATGAACTCTTTTGGGAGTGCGCACAGCTTCAACGCAAGATATATCTGCATTGTCTGCAGAGATGGTTTATGGTCTGGTCCTTACAGTTTCATGGGACATTTATTTTTCAACCAACTCTGATCTGAACATCCTTCAGCAGCTTCGACATGGTATCGTGATCAGCAAAGCTTTTCCTACCCATTGGCTTGGATCCCCTTAACAGAACATGCCCCACCACTCCTGGACGCTGATTTTGTTTTTGTGTGCAGACAGGACCCAGGAGTGCTGTTACAATGACCCGTATGAGGGCTTTTTCTGCGTGGTGAAGAAGGATAGGTTTGAGTATACTTTGGACATTAGGGGACATTCGCAGCTGTTTAGTTGGGACAGACACAAGCCTGCCCATGTGGATCCCGCTTCACCCATTCAGTGCCCCCAGCCCAGACAATGAGGGTGTCCACCTAAGGTGCATGCAGCTGCTGTTTTACTTTCTGGCGACGGTTCTGGGGGGGTGTAGCAGCTGTATAGCGGGCCGAGAGGGCAAGGTTATTTGGCGAGCACATGAAATCATAAGGCAGACAGCTGGGAACTCAGCCATTTAATTGACCGCATGCACGTGGTGCTGCGTGCCGAGGAACGGCACGTTGATCTGTGATTTCCCCTGCCGGAAGGTACAGGACACTCACAGGGCTTAATTTAAACCTGTGGTCCTGTGGATCTGCAGAAAACTCATAAATGATGTCGCACCTTGACCCATGGAGACCGGGACATGCTGTAAATAGAAGAAGCCTGTAAAGAATGAATAAAGCAGTCTTGTGTTGACTAACCTGGTATGTGTGTGTTGCTTTAGTAGCTCTATTGAAGTATCCGCTACATATATAAATATTTGGGAGATTATCACACTTACAGAAATATTTAGATCCTGCTCCATAAATCGCTCAAGGTTGCTGTGAAAATTGGGGGGCGTGGCAAGATGGCATAGGGAGCGGACGAGCATTCCCGGTCTCCGCCAGGCAGTTATATATATATACCCATTTTAAGAATATTTCTTTTCTGTTAAAAGTCTTTGTTTTGTTTATCAATTGTTTTTAGTTTAAAATGGCAACAAAGATTAAGGAAAATAGAGTTCAAATACAGAACAAAACTACACTCTCCTACTTTGGAAGAAACTCGGCCTACTTGCCCAGACAGAACCACGGAGTCAAGGCTGGAATTTTCTTAAGAACGGAGCTCATTAATTGGACTGTCGGATAAGCTGGCCTTGGACACCCCTCTGAAAGATGGTGATGAATATTGATTTGAAATGTTTTATAAAGATAAATTGCAGTAATTGGCATTGGTTGCCCGTGAGTTTTAAAAATCCAGATAACATTAAAGTTTATTAGTGATTTTTTTTGGATGGAATATCGGAAGGATGAATTTATTATCTATAAATACAGAACAAAATTACATTCTTTGACTTTGGAAGAAATTTGACCTATTTGCCCAGACAGAGCCGGAGTTGGTGCTGGAATTTTCTCCTCAACAGAACTTATTAAAGTTGATTTCGGACTCCTTTTTGAAAGATGGCGACGAATGTTGATTTGAAATATTTTCTGAAGATAAACATATATATGGAACTCCTTGACCTGCAATAAGGTTTATCAGTGATTTTTTTTGGGGATGGAATATTGGAAGAGTGAATTTATTATCTGTGAGTATGCATACATTGCAAACAGATTTTAATAGTTTTGAAAAGGTTTTTTTTAAACTAAACAACAAGATCAGTTTAATATTAAGAAAATTGGAAAAAACGGAAACTTTATTATTAAATTTGGAAATTCAGTAGAAAGAAACTATGAACAAGATTGATGATTTATAAAATTAAAGTCGAAGGAGCAATGTCCAAGAGGAGTTAAAAATTTTGAATAAGTTTTTCTTGAAAATAAACAATAATTTCAACTTAACATTGAGAAGATTGACAAAGTGGAAAATTTGGTATTAAATTGGGAAACACATAAGAAAGAACTTATGAATAACATTGATGCTTTAGAAGATCAAGACCGAAGGAATTATGTTCAAGAAAATTTTAAAAGATTTGAAAAAAACTTTTTTTGAAAGTAAGCTACAAATTCAACTTGAGACTGAGAAGAATGGAAGATTCGGTGTTGAACTGGGATGTTCAGAGGTGTTTTAATTCAGTGGATGAAATTCAGGAAGACTTGAAAAAAAAATTTAAAAAAAAACTTTTATTGATTGTAAACAATGTTTAACTCAGTGTTGGGAGGGTGGAAAGGGTGAAAATTTAATATCAAGTTTGGATTTTCAAAAAAAGTGTTTATGAATAAGATTGGTTAAATTGATGGACCGGGGTTTTATGGATATAAGAAATGATGATTTTTCGGTTTATACATGTATTTTGTCTGCATGGGGGTGGGGGGGAGGGGGTGGTACTTCTGCTCCCGAAGGTCATATGCCACTTGTGGTTTATACCACACCCATTTGGGTTTTTGGGAATTAACCACCACAAGGTGGTATCCTAAGGGGTTAGGGGAGGTGGGGGGGGGGTGAAAATTTGAAAATTATTTGGTATCTATTATGTAATATTATACTAAGTCAATTTCAAATGAATGTATGGAGAACTATAAATAAATTTTGAAAAAAATTGAGAGGGAGTTTAAGATGGTATATTGTGTGCTGGCCTTCAGGAGTCTGGGGATTGAGTTCAAGAACTGAGAGGTAACGTTGCAGATGTATAAAATTCTAGTCAGACCACACTTGGAATATTGTGTGCATTCCTGGGGCGAGAATACCAGTGGACGTCTAAATAAGGTGAGATGAGGGAACTTTAGACAAGATGTGAGGGGGATATTTTATTCACACAGAATGTAGTGGGTGGCTGGAATGCATTGCCAGGGGTAGTAGTGGAGGCTGGTCCAAAAAAGGCATGAAAAAGATTTTAATATGGAGAGGAATAAAAGAAAAACAGAAGGTACTGGTGAGAGGGGGGGAAGAGTAATATTGTTGTGGGGTAGGTTCAGATGGATCAGTTGAAGGGACTCGACTGATCCATCCATGATTTGTCCAGCATCTTGCTGCCATGTCGTGGTGAACCAGGGTGTTGCCTGATGGAGACACGGTACTCTGAGCTCTGCAGATATAGATTGTGGTTTTCTCCATAACACACTTCCTCAGGTAAAGCAGGGGAAGGGAAAGGCTCTAGTGTGCAGGGGTAGGGAGGGGGGTGATGGGGGAAAAGTTGGGGCCCTCCAAAGTCATCGTGATCAGGCCTCGGAGACGGCATCTCTATCACTCGTATTTCTCTTCCCAGGAGAAGGAGCGATCTCAGAGACAAGACACGAGTCCAGAAGAACATTGCAGCCCAGCTGAACAGAGGACGGACAACATCATGATGGCCTGAACCTCTCCCCTTCTCCCTCTGGCCCTGCCAACTCCATTTCCCACCTCTTCCATATCCCTTCACCCACTTCCCCCCCCCACCATTTCTCCCCTACCTCTCCTCCATTCCAACCCCCTCCCGCTCACCTTCCCCTTCACCTACCCTCGCACCTATGCCCTAAACTTAGCCCTCCTCCCTTCACCTCCCCTTCCCCTCTCCTTTCCCCCTCCCCTTCGCCTCATACCCTTCCCCTCCTCCCCTACCCCTCCTCCCCTTCCCCTCCCCTTCCCTTCCTACCCCTAACTTAGGGGAAGGAGGGATAGGGGAAGGGGGTAGGAGAAAGGGGGGTAGTGAGAGGGTAGGGGTAGGTAATGGGGTAGTGGTAGGGGGTGCAGGTATGGGGTAGGGTTAGGGGAAGGGGGTAGGTGTAGAGGATAGGGGTAGGGTTTAGGTTAGGGTTGGGGAATGTGGGTAGAATTAAAAAGGGTCAGGGACGGGTAGAGGTACAGTTAGGTTTAGGGTTAGGTGATGTGGGCTCGGGTTAGGTCGAGGTTTTGGGTTAGGTTTAGAGTTCGGGAAGTGGGCTTGTGTTAGGTTTAGGGGAAGGGGGTAGGAGTAGGAGGTAGAGGTGGGGTGTGAGTTGGGGTTAGGGGAAGGTGGGTAGGATTAGGGTTGGGTTTAGGGGACAGGGTGGAAATAAGAGTTAGGGTTGGGTACGTGGTGTAGTGTTTAAGGGTATCGGTAGTGTTAACCTTAAGGTTAGGGTTTGTTAGGGGTTAGGGTTAGGTTGGGGTGGGGAGCGGGGAAGGCGAGTGGGGCACGGGAAATGCGGAGATGATGGGGGACGGGAATGGGCAGGGGAATGAGGAGGGGTACGGTGTAGAGGAAATGGGAGTTGAATAGAGGAAGGCATTCCTACCCCCTCCCCTCCCCACCCCTTCCGCCACATTATCCCTGCCTCGTCTCCTCCTTCCAGAGGAAGCCGGGCCTCATTCCGGCCAGAACCTTCCTGTGGTTTCAGAGCCTCCGTTTCAGGAAGTGCCTTCGACGCTTGCTGCTGGACAGACATCTTGTCTCTTGATTCATTCTATACCGTTGATATTAAATTTAAAAATGGTTTGGTCTTTTAAAGCTTGAACTCAAAAGGCTGGTCCAGATAGACAACACAGAAACAGGCCATTCGGCCCCACTCTCCTGCTGGCTGTGCTGTTGTAATCTGTCCATATTCCTCTCCATCTTTTCATTCTTAGCTCCCATCCAGCTCATGTTGCCTTGTCAATCTCACGGCCTGTGGGAAGGAGCTATTTCCCTCCCTGGCTTCTCTGCTTTTATTCCTCCATATCTCCTTCCTGATGGCAGGGGGAACAAAGATGCTCTTTGCTGGATATCTGTGAGTCTATTTGCAGAGCACATCCCTGCAAAAAATTCAGGGGTCCCTTGCCTTGAGGTTCTACCCATGTTGCCCCTCCCTCAGTACTCTCTCGTCAGAACACAACTGCACCCTCCTTCCCCTCCTCTCCCAGGTCTCAGTATCCCCCTGACAATTCCAGTCAGCTGCCATGTCTACACCCTGCCCCACCTGCTATCGAATGCCCTGCATCCTCCTCCCCCGTTGGTTTCCTCCTGTTATCAGGCATCAGGATGGACCCCACCCTGTTGAAACTACCCGTATTCTCACTGATCTCTCTGTGCCTCTGCCCTCCATCCAGGGGTCTTGGTTTTCTTGTGGTGATGGTGGAGAACAAAGTACCAACTCAAGGAGATGGGGAGCAGTAAGGAGACCCCCAGTTCCAGGAGACAGGGAGAACCACAGAGATGCCCAACTCTGTCAATCCGGTAGAACCTGGTCATCAGGTGCAAGGAGCTATTGGTACTGCTGCACGTGAGGCAGGTGTGGCCCATCCCCACACCTCCACCCTGTCAATTCCCAAAACACATTTCCTATTCATGTGGGGGTCCAAAATGGATAGAGTCTGGAGGACCATGTACGTCGTCAATCAATGGGGGCATAACCCTAACCAGCGTGGCTATTGTGTATGGCTGTGCTTGGAAACAAAGTGCAAGGGCACCAAAAGACGCTATGTGCTGAGGTTCTACCTGGCTCAGGTGTTGCGAAAGATTGGTCTGGCCCTGATGCCACACAATGTCCTAGTCAGCAGGACTTTGCCCCATCACCTTCATGGGAATGGTTGCATAGACAAACACTATTGACCACAGGGCCATCAGGCAGTGGTCAGCATGGAATTCCTGCTGACACAGAGACTAGGACTTGATGAGATACTGCGGGGTGGTCCCCTGAGCAGAGCATCCAGAGACAGACATCCAGAACTGCTGGAAGACCAGAATCTCAGTGAAAGATGCCCTTTGGTCTGCCTGAAACCCAGATAAGAGAAGCAAACACTAGAAGCCCAAAGCAAAGGGAGGAAGGTTTAGGGACAATAATCGGGGGTACTTGTTTTTACACAGAGTTGTGGGTGCCAGGAATGCCTTGCCAGGAGTGGTGATGAAGGATGAAATATTTGCAGCATTTAAAGGCTTCTTGGACACATGAATGAAGGAAACATAGAAGATAGGAGCAGGAGTAGGTCATTCGACCCTTCGAGCCTGCTCCGCCATTCAACGAGATCATGGCTGATCTTAAAGTTCAGTACCCCGTCCCAGCTTTCTCTCCGTAACTTTTAATACCCTTATACTGAAGAAATATATCTAATTCCCTCTTAAATATATTTAATGAACCTGCCTCTACTGCTCTCTATGGCAATGAATTCCACAGATTCACCACCCTCTGGGTAAAAAAATTCCTCCTCATCTCGGTCCTAAATGGTTTGCCTATTATCCTCAAACCATGGCCCCGGGTTCTGGATTTTCCTATCATCGGAAACATCCCATCTGCATCCATTCTGTCCAGTCCTGCCAGAATTTTATATGTCTCTATGAGATCCCCTCTCAATCTTCTCAACACCAGCGAGTACAATTCCAATTTGCGCAATCTTTCCTCATAAGTCATTCCTGCCATTCCAGGTATCAGCCTGGTGAATCACCTCTGCACTCCCTCCATTGCAAGAATGGAGGGTTATGAAGGAGGAAGGGTCTAGTATTTATTTTGCTTGGAATTGATAGGTCAGAACAACATCGAGGTCCGAAGGGCATAGCTGTTCGACGTTAACCTGCTGGTCTTTTAGCACATGGAGATGTGCATGAGGGAACGCTGCCCACCGGCCTATTCCAGAGAAGCACTGAGGCTTGGCGCAGCCAACATGAGGGCGCTGTGGGGAAGGACTCTAATCCTCCGGGTCTTGAGGGGCAGAGACTAAGGGGAACCCCTTCAACCACAGAGTGCAGGGAGTAACCACGAGGTGTCAAAGTGGTAGAATGATGCTAAACAGAGAACAGGTGCAGTGAAAGGAATATAGGCATGCAACACGAGGATGAGGAAAGACATGGAACAGTTGTCCTCTTGGTCAATAATTTTAGAATAAAGTTAATTTTGGGGTGAAAAAGGAAAAAGCCCAAACTCAGTCAACTTTGTTTCATGAGATACATTCTCCAATCCAGGAAAGCTCCTCTGTACCCATTCAAATTGAACCCGAGGAAACTGTGTTCATGGTGGAAACCTCTGCAAACACACAACCGGACCTATGCACAGAGAGACAAATGATACATGTGCAGTCCCTCCCAAAAAAGAAATAAATTCTGTTGAATCAATAGCAGAGTCATGGAGTCTTTGTCTGAGCCGGTCATCCATCATTCTCCATTCTCCCTGCTTGCAGGAAGAATCAGTTTCTGGGCCTGGTGCAACTGGCTCCGATATTCCTCGACTTCTTTCCCGACGACAAGAGCTGCCAAATGCTGTGGGCAGGTGGAAAGGATCCTCGACAACTTTGACAATGAACCCGGTTTATCCCATTGATATTTGGGGTGGGTGGGTTGGGGGCAGAGAGTCCCCATGATCCTATCTGCCACTCGTGGTCCTGCCGATCATTTTAAAAAAATATTTATAAACTTAACACAACAACAAATTCACACAATGATAATGCTCATCTAATGTGTGGCATCTATAAAAGAAAGAATAAAGAAACCACCCCCCACCCAATCCCCAATATCCTACCCCCTCCCCCTTCTCTCCTCAACAGAAGTGTCTGCTACAGTGGTGACCTCAGCAGGACCCAACCCTTCAGTTGGACTTGAAGTCACGGTCCAGGTGGCTCTTCAGATGGTTTGGTTGAAGCTGTCAACGTTCTGGATGTCGCAGCCACACGTGGGGTTTAAACAGGCCAAGGACCAGTTCCACCTCCAAGAGATCACCGCTGATGACATCCATTACTCCTCCATGATGTTCTTGCTCATCAGGACATGGCAGCAAGGCTCATCGACTTCCGACATCAGCCTCCCGAGCAAGGCAAGAAGGATGTCCTCAAGGGGCTTTTAACCCACACCTTCAGGCCACGCCTTCATCCTCCACCTCATTCTGTTCCTGCTCTCACTGTCGCATGGCCCAGACAGTCATCCCAACATGACTCCCTTTGTTCTAATTCTTTTCAGCTCTCACCAAACTCCCTGGACCCACTTTTCAGGAACTCTTCCCTCTTCCTCCCTATGTCATTGGTATCTCCATATACCACAACCTCTGGCCCACTTTAGGATGTCTTGGACACCAGCAGCAACACCCCAGACACTGGCACCAGGGAGGCACCACCTGGAAAAGGTCCAGGGTCCTAGTCCAACAGTCCTTTTCCTGAGAATCCAGGCAGCAGAGAAATATCAATGGTTGCTCAAAGCAAAATCCTCATTGCGGTGCCCACCAACAAGTTGAGGCACAAAGTTTTGTGGGTCTTTTGGGTTACTGGTGCCAACATATTCCCCATCTCACCCTGCCCCTCCATCTACTGTACAATGTTGCCCAGAAAAAAAAACTCTACGCTTCATTGATGACCTGAACAACAAATGGCTTCTTAAATGGCAAAACACGCTGTTGAACACCACTGCCACTGACCACAAGCACCCCCCAACCCCTCAAAACTGGAAGACCCTTTGAATTATTTGTCTCTGCCATGAAGACAATGGCCTAGTGGAGCCTCGAGCAAAAGAGGCAAGGTCGCCGAGTCCCACACAGCTTCTGGTTCAATTCCCTCCTGGAAGCTGCCTCCCGCGACTCCCCATGTGAGTGTCAGATGCTCGCCTGCTCACCACAGAGAACCAGATGGCAGTAGAGACAGTCACACTCCAGCCACACCTCCCCAACATGTGATGGGTTAAATCTGCGGATGCCACTCACAGCGGACCGAAGAAATAGTACATGGCAGACTGCAGAGAGGCCGGGCCCGAAGGGCTGAGCCACTTACAAGAACAGATCATGTCCTGCCCGAAAGTGACAGCCTCCCACCTGAATGACCCCGAGAAGAGCTTGGCACCATGGCCTGGGGCAAACCGTTCAACATCCTCAATGCTGGACAGCAGGAAAAAGCTTGGTTTACTGACGGCTCCGGCTGATGGAGGTGCGAAAAACAGCGGTGTAAGGTGGGAGTGCTCCAGCCCACCACAGATAAAGTACTGACACAAGAGGGTGAGGTGGAGGGGAGAGCCAACTGTCCAAGTTGGCAGCTGTGGCACTGATCCGAAAAGGGACAACCAGGCGGGCCCAGGAGCCTCCTTTCCGATTAGTGCCACAGGATTTCTGGACTGTGCCAAACAGCACGTCAGTGTGGATGGGTCGGCGGCAGGAGACAGGGAGGCAGATCCATGGCTGCCTGCTCTGAGGACAACAGCACTGGCAGATCTTCTGAGAGGTGGAACAACAAAAGAATAGTCAGGGTCCACCACGTGGATGGACACCCCTCCAGGAAAACCGCTGAAGCTGACGCGATGCCACTTGGAACTGAGCTGCTCAAATATGCTCTGCCACTATTTTCCCCAAGCAGAGTGACCCCGGAGCCTTGGCAGCATTGGTGCATCATAAATGTGGGCATATGGGGGAACTATGATGGACAAAGGATCTGGGGGTCTCATGATGTTGCAAGAACTGTGATGGCCAAATGCCCTATTTGTCACCAATTAAAACCAAGGGCCACATTCGCTGGGGTTCGGGAGCTGGCCAAGTCTGATAAATTGACCATATCAGGCCTCTCCCCTGCCAAAATAAAAAGTGATATGTTCTCACGATGGTCAGCACATACTCGGATATCTTGCCAGCGGGCCGATCAAGCACCATTTAAGCATGCTCCATATGTGGAATACACTATCGGGTAACGTCCGACCAGCAATGGGTGGTGATGCCAAGTATTTGGGGCCACCTGCATATCCCCTACCACCCACAGGCATCCAAGATCAATGAGTGAATGAATGACCTGTTCAAGGTATCGTATGTGACAAGTTGATTGTCAAGTCTTCTCTCCACGAGTGGTTGCAAGTGTATCGATTAATCCGGCGAGTTTGTGTCTGTGTGTGTCTTTTACTCCTCATGCGACTTCACTACATGTCAATAAAAGACAACTGTGTTCAAATTCTCCACCCTTGTAACCCCTCGAATCAGTTTCACACACATAATAATTGGTGCAGTGAGCAGGGTCCTTTGAGTTCCGACTGAACACAGCTGCAGTGGAGATGCTTTGGAATCGGGACAGGAAATCTAGTGCAGGCAGGGAGAACAAGATCTGGTGGTGGACTGACGAGAGTGCAGGGTTGGGGAGCTTGGCAAGCATGCTGGTGGACCACGGCAAATTGGTAGACTGGTCCAAGCTCCTGGATCCACATCTTGAGAAAATAGGTCACCACGTGTAGTCCCACTTCAAGAAGTCGGGGTTCCCAAAATCTAAGGGGAATCAGAGGGTGCCTTTTGGCTGCCAGTGTTTCTCCTGGGAAACCAATGTGAGATCATAGAAAGGAAAGATTTGCAGAGGGCCCAGGAAAATAAGGAGATAAAGGTGGTCCAGCAGTGCTGCTGTGCACTGCAGGAGGCAGCACAGACTCTCCCAACCTGAGCCACTGATGTCGAGATGAGAGGGACAGAGGAAGCCAACAGGCATGCCGATCAAGGTCAGACACCCCCCCCCCCCCACACCCCCAGTGAGTGAGTTTGTACTGGCCATGGAGTGATTAGCTGAGGCCATTCACCAGGATTCAGGCATTAAAGGTTTCAGAACAGGCCAGGAAGAGCATGAAATCAATTTATTTGCAGAAGTTGTTCTGATATATCTGACAGACCCGACACACTCATTGCCCAAGTTGTGCTCCACCCTGGAGGACTATGGGGAGATCTCTGGGTATAAGTTCTTTTGGGATATGTGCAAAATCATGTCACTTAGGAAGGGGGATTAGAGCCAATGTCAAGAAAATAGTCAACAAATGTGGAGGCAAAATGGAATCAAATATCTAGGAGTTAGAATAGATAACAACGAGTAATTTAGACCAGCTGAATTATTCTCCCCTTGCTTGGGGAAATTGAGGAGGGTTTAAATGGTTGGATGTCCCTGCCCATTACACTCGTGGTGTCACAGAGAGGGGAGGTGTCACAGAGGGGGGAGATGATGACACAGAGGGGGTGATGATGTCACTGCATGGGGCAGCCATAGCTGAGTCGTGCCATGGCACAGCAACACGAGAAAGATGCCTCTCCTGGAAGGGGATTCTGGCTCCCATGTTGGAGTAGGACGCTGTCTCATCCCAGTGACCCTCTGATCAACTGGGTTGTGTTTGGAAGCACCCTGCACCAATGGGTGAGATAAAGAGCCTGTTACAGGCTCCCCTACTGGGACAGAGCCTCCTCTGGCACCATCCTTCAACCAGTGTGGGCGGAGAGAATGGAGGCTGCATTTAATCCCCTCTCCCCATCCTGAGTGCAGGGCACTTTATGAGGCCACTGGAGGGGGCTGGGGAGGGGAGAACAATGGCATGTGAGGGAATACAGGGATGGGGTCTGTAGGATTGGAGGGGAGAATGAAGGAACGGGGTTGCACCACAGGGTAATGTAAAGGGAGATTGGATCAGAGGTAGGGGACATAGGGTTGAGCTGGGGGGATGGGGTGCGAGGGGATGGAAAGCACTGGGGAAACCATGGGGGTGGTGTTGGGTGGGGGATAAGAGTGTGGTAGAGGAATCGGGGCAGAGGAGAGTGTGAGGTGTCTGAGGGAGAAGAGAAGTTGCGAGGGGGATGGAAGGTAGACCTTTCAACAGAAATGGGACAGAGCTCCCCCTCCACCTTAATGGGATCTGTCCACTGAGAGACAGGACCACTCCTCCACCCACCCCCAACCCCCCCGGGTTACAAGATCCCTTCCACCCTTGCATACACCCCCACACCCGCCAAACCTGGATAGGATTCTTTCCCCCAGTGGACCTGGATCAAGGTGCTAGAAAGTGTTTCTGCTACGGCGGACCCAGCAGAGTTGAGCGATAAAGCATGGGTCTATCTCCGCCCCACCTGCTCCCTCATCCGACGAGGTCTCGCTTGCATCATGGAAGATCACGGTGTTGCTGAGCTTCTGGGAATGTGGAGGGCTTCTGCTAAACCCGTGGTGGGGTTCAGAGTGCTTCATCTCCCCGGGACGTGCTCTCATGGAGGGAGGGTTGTAGACAAAGTGAACGGCTGCGGAACTGGCCTCAGTCTGAGGAGAGTGATCAAAGAGGGAACTGGGGTGGCAATATTTCTACTGAGAGGCTGGAAAGAACCACCAGAGGACCAATTCTGACATTTTGGTGACCCTTGGAAGGGAGTTAGAGGAAGGGGTGGAGACTAACTTGGACAGCAAGGGTGGGTTGGTATAAATGACCTGTTGTGTACCCTCTGGGTGTGTAAATGCTGTTGCTTCTGCCCTAGAGAACATGGCAATAAGGTCACAACAGAGGTGGCCACACCGGGTCATGGACCCAACGTCCCCAAGGTGGTGTCCTGCACAGATGTTAAAATCATCGACAATGGATCTTTCGGTGTGGTGTACCAGGCAAGGCTGGTGGACTCCGGAGAGATGATTGCCATCAAGAAGATCTTGCAGGACAAGAGATTCAAGGTGAGGGGGAGGAGCAGTTGTGGGGAAATGGAATATCATGATATTTAACTTTAGGCCTACAGCATGTTCACAGGCCCTTGCGACACATGAGCTCGTTTCACACAATTACACCCAATTGAAAAACACCACAAACACATTTTTGAAGGGTGGGTGGAAAGAGGAGCATCTGACAGAGACCAAAGCAGCCATGGGGTTTGGAAACAGAGAAAGTCACACAAACCCACAACAGCACCCCCACTCCCCACACACAACCACCCACCCTCCCCACCACACACACACACACACACACACACACACACACACACACACACACACACACACACACACACACACACACACACACACACACACACACACACACACACACCTGGCAAATATCAGAGATTTTCTGCAAATTAATTGTTTAGTAGAAGCTGGGAAAACAATCATAAAAACTGAAGTGATACTTAATTGAACCCCCTGACGAGTCCCCGCTCCAGCGACACGAAAAGTCCCCCCCACCAACTCTCGATGAGTCCCCCACTTCGGCCTCCCTAGGAGTTCCCCACCTCTGACCTCTTGACGAATCTCCTCCCCGCCTCCCCCCTCAACTTGGACAAGTCGCCCCTCAGGGCCCCGACCCATCGCCCAGCCTTGCTGATGTTCCTCTCTCGCCATAGAACCGCAAACTGCAGATCGTGTGAAAGTTGGATCACACCATCATCGTCCCTCTTCTCAACTTCTACTCCTCTGTAGTCAAGGTAAGATCCACCTGCACCCACCCCACCCCCACTCCGATGCATTTCATTTGCTGCTACCTTCCCCATTCCTTCAATCGATCTGTCTCGCTGCAGCCCCTCTGTTGCCTCCATCCTGCCCCTCTGACCAGTGTCGACTCCTTAACGCTGGCTGCCCTGCTCCTCACCCATTAACTCATGACCTCTTGCCATTTCAACTCCAGACAGCAGCAGCCAAGACCACAAGACAAGGTCGCCAAATTCGGCCACTCAGCCCCTCCAGTCTGTTTCCCCAATTCATTTCACGAATGTATTTTCCCCCATAACTCACTTCCCCAGAACCTTTTGGTGCGCTTCCAAATCAACGCCTGCTCTGAATCGTCCCAACAACTCAGCCTCCACATGTTCGACCCCAGCCAACACCCGGCTGCAGACATTTCTCATCTCGAAACGTCAATGGTTTTTCTCTCCCGGTGAATCCTTGCCTCACGAGGGAGGTCGGTCAGAGCTGCACATTTTGTGCAGTCTCACCAGAAGCCGAATGATGGGGCAGCGGACGGGTCCACTACGGCCTGTTGACGCTCTGCTCGCTGAGCCCTTGGATTCATGCCATGTTGTGTTAAGCACTGGGGGCATCATGCCTACAGAGAACAGGAGGGGCTTGCACTCCTGTTGGGAGAGGCGCTGGGTGTTGGAGGGTAAATCCAGCTGACAGGTTTGTATTGTGTTCAAGAGAAAGAGGAGGTTTATTTGAATCTGGGTCTGGACTATGTTCCCGAGACGGTTCACTGCATGGCCCAGCACTTCAACAAGGCCAAGCAGCCCATTCCCATGATCTACATCAAGGTGGTTGTGGGTCTGGGTGGTCAAGTTGTCCACTGGGGCAAGCTTGGATGGTGGGGTTGGAGGATATGAAGGAGTTTACTGGCTGAGTCTCGCTGGGGACTGGATATCGATGAAGGGTGCATGAGGGTCTCCATGGGTATTGGTGAGGAGATAAAGGGTAGTGAGGGGAGAGGGGTGGGGAGGATGATGAGGATGGATGTTGATTGGCAGGGAGGGGCCCTTCACCCACCTCCCCTTATCCACAGGATATAGACCCGACAGTGTGGAGGCAGAGTGGGTCATGTTATATAGTTGTGTTGCCAGATGTTCATGTACCAGCTGTAGCAGAGCCTGGCCTACATCCATCCTCAGGGGGTTTGCCATTGAGACATCAAGCCCCAGAAGATGCTGGTAGATACCGAGATGGCCTTCTTATTGCTCCTTTATTTCGGCAGGTAGATCCACCCGTGTCTGCCCGTTCACCACCTCAACGCGGTCCTGATCCCTCTCCCCAACACGGCCTTGTCCCCTCCCCACCAGCTCTCACCTCTCCCCCACCAGCTCCCTCCCCTCCTCCCTCTCCCAACTTGCCCCTTCCACAGCTTAATAACTTATTCTAAATAAGATTGTGGGGTCTTAGATGGAATTAACAGCCAGAAACCTTTCCTAAAGTGTCAGGTGAGGCGAGATTTTTTCTATGCAGAGAGTTGTGAGAGCTTTGAATGCATCACCGGAGAAAGTGGTAGTGGTTGGTAGAATAGGTAGATATAAAAGTCTCTGAGACGAGCATGTGGATGTAAGGGAACAGAATTTTTATATGATAGAGGAATTTGGGGATATGGCGAGAAGGCAGGGTAGGTCGAGTTAGGTCATAAATTAGTTCAGCCATGATCGTATTGAATGGCGGAGCAGGCTCGATAGGCCATTTTTGTCCTACTCCTATTCCCACTTCCAATGTTCCTATGGGTGTGGTACAGGTAAAGGTTGTGGAGAACATTTCCAAAGGTCAGGACAGCCTTTATGAGCCAAAGGGCCTGTACTCGGCAGCAATGCTTGATGTTGTAATGGATGCGGAAGCTCTGGGAAGGGGTAAGGGAGGGACTGGCCAGAAAGTCTGCAGATACTGGGGCCGAGGGCAATGCCCAAACATGCTGGGCAAACTCATGGAAAGTTTTGTGAGGAGCAGGTCCTGCTTCACGAGTCAAATTGAGTTTTTCGAGGAGGTGTCAAAGGAAATAGATGAAGGTCAAGGTCTGTATGTGCTGCACGAGGATTTTAGTAAGGTTCTTGACAAGGTCCCCACGGAGGCCTCATTCAGAATGTCTGGAGGCGTGGGATCCATGGAGCCTTGGCTGTGTGGATTCAGAATTGGCTTGTCTGCAGAAAACAGAGGGTAGTAGTAGATGGAACAATGACTAGTGGCGCTCCAAAGGGATCTGCTCTGGGACCCCTGCTCTTTGTGATTTTTATGAATGATGATGGGAGTGGAAGGGTGGGTACGTCAGGGGATGACACAGAGGTAGAGATGTTGTAGACAGTGTAGAAGGTTGTCATAGGTCATCTAGTTTTCAGAGAAGTGACAGATGGAGTTCAATCCTGTAAATCAGATGTACTTAAATAAGCAACTGGTACAGGTTTATTTCCAGAGTCATTTTCAAGGGCACAAATAACAGTTATTCCAAAGAAGGTTGGAGACCCATTAAAAGTAGCTTCATATAGACCAATATCTTCATTGAATGCGGATTACAAGAATGTGTGGGCAGAGCACTTGGTTAATGGCAGGATTATGACCAGTGTGCAGGACAGAGAAATATTTAGATCCTGCTCCATAAATCACTCAAGGTTGCTGTGCAAATTGAGAGGGAGTTTAAGATGGTATATTGTGTGCTGGCCTTCAGGAGTCATGGGATTGAGTTCAAGAACCGAGAGGTAACGTTGCAGATGTATAAAATTCTCGTCAGACCACACTTGGAATATTGTGTGCATTCCTGGGGCGAGAATACCAGAGGACGTCTAAATAAGGTGAGCTGAGGGAAATTTAGTCAAGACGTGAGGGGTACATTTTATTCACACAGAATGTAGTGGGTGGCTGGAATGCATTGCCGGGGTAGTAGCGGAGGCTAGTCCAAAAAAGGCATGAAAAGGATTTTAATATGGACAGGAATTAAAGAAAAATGGAGGGTATTGGTGTGAGGGAGGGGAGGGTAACATTGTTGTGGGGTAGGTTCAGATGGATCAGCTGAACGGTCTCGACTGATCCATCCATGATTGTCTAGCATCTTGCTGCCATATCGTGGAGAACCAGGGTGTTGCCTGATGGAGACCCGTTGCTCTGAGCTCTGCAGAGAGAGATCGTGGGTTTCGCCAAAACACACTTCCTCAGGTTAAGCAGAGGAAGGGGAAAGGCTCCAGTGTTCAGGGGTAGGGGGGATGATGGGGGAAGGTTTGGGACCCTCCAAAGTCATTGTGATCAGGCCTCAGAGACAATATCTCTATCACCCATATTTCTCTTCCCAGGAGAAGGAGCGATCTCAGAGACAAGACACGAGTCCAGAAGAACCTCGCATCCCAGCTGAACAGAGGACGGACACATCATGATGGCCTGAATCCCTCCTCTTCTTCTCCCTCTGGCCCTGCCAACCCCATTCCCTGCCTTTTCCATGTCCCTTCACCCACTTCCCCTCTTCTTCTCTACCCCTCCCGCTCACCTTCCCCTTCCCTCACACCTATGCCCGAACCCCAGCCCTCCACCCTTCACCTCCCCCTTCCCCTCTCCCCTTCCCTTCCCCTTACCCCCTCCCCTTCCCCTCCCCCTTCCCCTCCCCTAACCCTCCCCCTTCCCCTCCCCTTCTCCTCCTCCCCTTCCCCTCCCCCTTCCCTTTCCCCTTCCTACCCCTAACCTAGGGGAAGGAGGGGGAGGGGAAGGGGGTAGGAGAAAGGGGGTAGTGGAAGGGGGTAAGGGTAGGGGTTGTGGTAAGGGGTAGGGTAGGGGGTAGTGGTAGGGGGTGCGGGTATGGGGAAGGGGTAGGAGGTACGGTTAGGGGAAGTGGGTAGGTTGTAAGGGATAGGGTAGTGGTAGTGGTAGGGGGTGCAGGTATGGGGAAGGGGTAGGAGGTAGGGTTAGGGGAAGGGTGTAGGTTGTAAGGGATAGGGTAGGGGGTAGTTGTAGGGGGTGTGGGTATGGGGAAGGGATAGGTGGTAGGGTTAGGGGAAGGGGGTAGATTGTAAGGGATAGGGGTAGGGTTTAGTTTAGGGTTGGGGAAGTTGGGTAGAGTTAGGGTTAGGGTTAGGAGCAGTGTAGAGGTAGCATTAGGGTTAGTGTTAGGGGACGGGGTAGGGCTATATCTTGGTTTATGGTTAGGTTTATAGTTCGGGGAAGTGGGTTTGTGTTAGGTATAGGGGAAGGGGGTAGGAGCAGTGGGGTAGAGGAGGAGTGAGGTTTTGGGTTAGGGGATGGTGGGTAGCATTAGGGTTGGGGTTAGGGGGCGGCATAGGCGTAGGGACAAAGTTAGGGTTAGTGGACGGTGTGGGGATAGAGTTAGGGGACGTGGAGTGGTGGTAGGGGGTATCGGTAGTGTTAAGGTTAGGTTTAGGATTTTGTTAGGGGTTAGGGTTAGGAGTAGGAGGAAGGGAAGGGGGAGGGGAATGGGGGAGGCGAGCGGGGGATGGGAACTGGGGAAGGGAAGAGGGGAGGGGATGTGGGAGGGGAACGGGCAGTGGAAAGGGGAGGGGAACGGGGAAGAGGAAAGGAGAGGTGAATGGTGGACGGCATCCCTATCCCCTCCCCTCCCCTTCCCTTCCCCCGCATTTCCCCTGCCTCTCCTCTCCTCCTTCCAGAAGAAGCTGGGCCTCTGTCCGTCCAGAACCTCCCTGTGGTTTCAGAGCCTCCGTTTCAGGAAGTGCCTTCGACGCTTGCTGCTGGACAGACATCTTGTCTCTTGATTCATTCTGTACCGTTGATATTAAATTTAAAAATGATTGGGTTTTTTAAAGCTTGAACTCAAAAGGCTGGTCCAGATAGACAAAACAGAAACAGGCCCTTCAGCCCCTCTCTCCTGCTAGCTGAGCTGTTGTAATCAGTCCATATTCCTCTCACCCTTTTCATTCTTAGCTCCCATCCAGCTCATGTTGCCTTGTCAATCGCACGGCCTGTGGGAAGAAGCTATTTCCCTCCCTGGCTGCTCTGCTTTTATTCCTCCATATCTCCTTCCTGATGGCAGGGCGACAAAGATGCTCTGTGCTGGATATCTATGAGTCTATGTACAGAGCCCATCCCTGCAAACAATCAGGGGACCGTTGCCTTGAGGTGGCACCCATGTTGCCTCTCCCTCAGCACTCTCAGAACACTACTGCACCCTCCTTCCCTTCCTTTCCCAGGTCTCAGTAACCCGCTGACAATTCCAGTCAGCTGCCATGTCTATACCCTGCCCCACCTAAACTGATGGATCGACCAGTGCCTTCTCCCCTCAAGAGTTCGAGGAATCCACTCTCTCGCAATGTCCTGCTATCGAATGCCCTGCATCCTCCTTCCCACTTGGTTCCTCCTGTTATCAGGCGCCTGAATGGACCCCACCCTGTTGAAACTACCCGTGTTCTCATTGATCTCTCTGCGCCTCTGCCCTCCATCCAGGGGTCTTGGATTTCTTGTGGGGGTGGTGCAGAACAAAGCACCAACATAAGGAGATGGGGAGCAGTACAAAGACCCCCAGGTCCAGGAGACAGGGAGAACCACACAGATACCCATCTCTGTCATTCGGGTAAAACCTGATTATCAGGTGCAATGTGCAAGGAACATTCGGTCCTGCTGCACGTGGGCCAGGTTTGGCCCATCCCCACACCACCACCCTGTCAATTCCCAAAACAAATTTCCTATTCATGTGGGGGTCCAAAATGGATAGAGTCTGGAGAAGGACCGTGTACATCGTCAATCAATGGGGACAAGGGTGTAACCAGCATGGCCATAATTGTGTGTGGCTGTGCTTGCAACCAAAGTGCAAGGGCACCAAATGCTGCTATGTGCTGAGGTTCTACCTGGCTCAGGTGTTGCGAAAGATTGGCCTGGCCCTGGTGCTGCACAATGTTCCAGTCAGCAGGACTTTGCCCCTTTACCTTCCTGGGAACGGTTTCATAGACAAACACATTTGACCACAAAGCCATCAGGCAGTGGTCAGCAGAGAATGTCTGACACAGAGACTCTAGGACTAGATGGGATACTGCGGGGTGGTCCACGGAGCAGAGCATCCAGAGACAAACATCCAGAACTGCTGGAAAACCAGAAACTCGGTGAAAGATGCCCTTCAGTTTGCCGGAAACCCAGATGGGAGTAGCAAACACTAGAAGACATCTGTCTAAAGCAAAGGGAGGAAGATTTAGGGGAGATATCAGGGGTATTTTCTTTTACCCAGAGTTGTGGGTGTCAGGAATGCCTTGCCAGGAGTAGTGATGAAGGCCAAAACATTAGGGGCATTTTAAGGGTTCTTAGTTACATTGAGGGGCTGAGACCAAGGAGGATATTCTCCAACAGCAGAGGGTGGCAGTAACCACAAGATGTCAAAGTGGTGGCAATGAAGCTAAACAGAGACCGTCTAATGTGACGGTGCGCCTGGCTGCGGGAATTTGGACTTACTATATAAACCTTGCAAAGTGCTAGTTCAGGTTGGAAACGTTCGACTTCCTTGAGGGCCAAATCAACAGGCACGGAACTAAACCCTGCTTGCAAAGGTAGAGTTTGTTAAGTGCTTCCACAAACCCCACATAATGAAGGGGCTGCAAGAATTCACTGGTACGATTAATTTTTATCACCGATTCATACCGGTAGTGGCTGACATCATTTTTTTGTTTTTAAACTTTATTTAAGATTTTATAACATGAATAACATATAGAATTACATTTAAAAAATTAAGAACAAAATAACAAAATTACAATACAGTATCAGTAATCTAAATAAACTATACCCTCCCCAATAATTATTACACGTTAATAACCCAACTCAAATTAGTCCAACCCCTCTTCCTCCCCAAAATAAAGAGTGAAGAATTAATAAAGTTAATAATATATGTGAGAAAGAACCCACTTACAAAAAAAAACAAAAACATAACCAATTAAAATACTAACAAAAAGAAAAGTAATTAATACTAAGATATCAGACTTAAAAAACATATTTAAATCAAACAGAGTTAAGATGAAACATATAATTAACTTAAACTTAATATAAAAAATTAGTAAAATTAGTAACATTGTCTATCAAAAATTCTTAAACAATAATCAATTCTTTAAAAGAAAATTGTAGCATGAGAAAAAAAAAGATGAAAAATAAAACTTTCTCGATAGAGATAAACCTTCACCAAATATCAACTAACTTCACATCTATCATCATATTAGTCACATAAACTGCCATCTTAAAACAAAATTCCAACCTCATTAAACATTGTACAATTCAAATTTGGTATTCTTCCACCATTTTTCCATTTTAACCTTGAATAATTATCCAATAAAAGCTCCAATACCACATTTAAATATCCCAATCATTACGTTAAAATTCAGATATCCAAATAATAAAAATACATCTACAACAGAAATCTATATCTTCAACAAATAGAGCATAAGCCACAAACAAAATTCAAGCCTCATTAAGAATTGTACAATTCAATTTATAACTTTCACCATTATTCCCTTCATTCTATAACTAAAATAGCAAAATAATATACACCAGAATTACCACTCCTTTCACCTTAAAGTTAAAGAAAAAATATTAAAAAAAACTTATCCATCCTATTCACATTTAAATTTCAAATATTCCTTATCTACTGAATAAACTTTACAAAAAAAACCACATCAATTTTTAGTTTTTTAAACAATCAAATACTTTCTTATGCTTTTTTTTTATAAACACAAAAGAAAACTCTTAACTCTTTAATCTAATAATACAAAAAAAGGAAAAAAGAACAGGTAGGAGGTTAAAAATACCCCTCCCGTCTAAACCACGCAATGCGATAACTCCCAAAAAAAATGGGTGTGAGATAACTCACACGTAGCAGATGACTTTCAGGAAATAGTACCTATCCAGTTCTCTCCCCCAACTCTCACTTCATCTTAAACTAACATCATCATTATTTAATATCCCTTTTATTAAAAAAAAACATTAGAAAAAAAAGGACAACTCTTTTAATCAGCTCCAACTGCCGAGTTACCATTACAACCATTACTTCTTGGAGCACGGCTCTTTTCTTCCATCTCTTGTCTCCTTAGAGATCGCGGCGGACTACGTCTCTGTTGAAACCGAGTAATTGGCAGCTCTTGAGCAAATGCTATAGCTTCCTTTGGAGAATCAAAGAACTTTGGTTGGCAACCATCTTGAAAAACCTTCAAAACAGCTGGATATCTAAAGGTTGCCTTATAACCTTTCTTCCACAACAACTCTTTAGCAGAATTGAATTCCCGTCATTGGAACATAACTTCTTGACTCAAATCCGCATAGAAGAAAACTCGATTATTTTGAATCATCAAGGGTGATTTTCTCTGTTGTGCATTTCTAATAGCCACTCGTAAAATTATTTCTTTGTCGTAATAATTCAAGCAACGAACCAAAACAGGTCTTGGACTTTGACCTGAAATAGGTCTTCTACGCAAGGCCTTCCGGGAAATTTTCTTTTTTTTTTTTTCGAAATTTATTTATAGTATCTCCATACATTCATTTCAAATTGACTTAGTATAATATTACATAATAGATACTAAATAATTTCCAAATTTTCACCCCCCCCCCACCTCCCCTAACCCCTTAGGAAACCACCTTGTGGTGGTTAATTCCCAAAAACCCAAATGGGTGTGGTATAAACCACAAGTGGCCTATGACTTTCGGTGGCTGAAGTACCACTCCCTCCCCCCCAGGCAGACAAAATACACGTATAAACCGAAAAATCATAATTTCTTATATGCATAAAACCCCGGTCCATCAATTTAACCAATCTTATTCATAAATTCTTTTTTTTGAAAATCCAAACTTGATATTAAATTTTGCACCCTTTCCACCCTCCTAACACTAAGTTAAACATTGTTTACAATCAAAAAAAGTTTTTTTTTTTAATTTTTTTTTCAAGTCTTCCTGAATTTCATCCACTGAATTAAAACACCTCTGAACATCCCAGTTCAACACCGAATCTTCCATTCTTCTCAGTCTCAAGTTGAATTTGTAGCTTACTTTCAAAAAAAGTTTTTTTCAAATCTTTTAAAATTTTCTTGAACATAATTCCTTCGGTCTTGATCTTCTAAAGCATCAATGTTATTCATAAGTTCTTTCTTCTGTGTTTCCCAATTTAATACCAAATTTTCCACTTTGTCAATCTTCTCAATGTTAAGTTGAAATTATTGTTTATTTTCAAGAAAAACTTATTCAAAATTTTTTAACTCTTCTTAGACATTGCTCTTTCGACTTTAATTTTATAAATCATCAATCTTGTTCATAGTTTCTTTCCACTGAATATCCAAATTTAATAATAAAGTTTCCGTTTTTTCCAATTTTCTCAATATTAAACTGATCTTGTTTAGTTTAAAAAAAACCTTTTCAAAACTATTAAAATCTGTTTGCAATGTATGCATACTCACAGATAATAAATTCACTCTTCCAATATTCCATCCAAAAAAAATCACTAATAAACCTTATTGCAGGTCAAGGAGTTCCATATATATGTTTATCTCCAGAAAATATTTCAAATATTTCAAATCAACATTCGTCGCCATCTTTCAAAAAGGAGTCCGAAATCAACTTTAATAAGTTCTGTTCTTGAGAAAATTCCAGCACCAACTCCGGCTCTGTCTGGGCAAATAGGTCAAATTTCTTCCAAAGTCAAAGAATGTAATTTTGTTCTGTATTTATAGATAATAAGTTCATCCTTCCGATATTCCATCCAAAAAAAATCACTAATAAACTTTAATGTTATCTGGATTTTTAAAACTCACGGGCAACCAATGCCAATTACTGCAATTTATCTTCATAAAACATTTCAAATCAATATTCATCACCATCTTTCAGAGGAATGTCCAAGGCCAGCTTATCCGACAGTCCAATTAATGAGCTCCGTTCTTAAGAAAATTCCAGCCTTGACTCCGTGGTTCTGTCTGGGCAAGTAGGCCGAGTTTCTTCCAAAGTCGGAGAGTGTAGTTTTGTTCTGTATTTGAACTCTATTTTCCTTAATCTTTATTACCATTTTAAACACCTTTCAGAGGGGTGTCCAAGGCCAGCTTATCCGATAGTCCAATTAATGAGCTCCGTTCTTAAGAAAATTCCAGCCTTGACTCCGTGGTTCTGTCTGGGCAAGTAGGCCGAGTTTCTTCCAAAGTAGGAGAGTGTAGTTTTGTTCTGTATTTGAACTCTATTTTCCTGAATCTTTGTTGCCAATTTAAACTAAAAACAATTGATAAACAAAACAAAGACTTTTAACAGAAAAGAAATATTCTTAAAACGAGTATTTATATAACTGCCTGGGGGAGACCGGGAATGCACGTCCACTCCCTACGCCATCTTGCCACGCCCCCCCCGGGAAATGTTCTTGACCAAGCACCTGCGGAATCCATTCAGTAAAAAATTTTCTTCGGTCTGGTCCCTCCATTCCTTCCGGCATCCAATAATCTTTATATTGTTCCGTCTGGATTGGTTTTCCAAATAATCAATCATTTTCACCAAATTTTTATTTTGAGTTTGTAAGTCTTTGACCATTTTAGTCACATCTGAAACATGATCTCGTATTTCATCTATATCTTCACACGAATTAAATTTATCTCTCACTTCAAGCTTAAAAGCTCCAAACTCAGCCATCTGTTGAGAATGTATTTTCACCACAGAGTATTAAACCTAGTATCAAGTTCAGTCATAATCTGGGATAATCCCTGCATTGTATAAGATAATTTAGATTCAAGATTCACAAGAATCTTTTCAATTGGAAGAGATTCTGGCTCAACAGATTCCTGCTTCTTCGGCATAACCAAAGGGTCTTCTGTTGCTTCCTTCATTCTGGTTGCCTTCCTTGTAGTATAGCTGCGTGTGGAAACCCCAGCCACAGCCTCTCCAGCAATGACTGGAGGACGCTGGCCGGGGTTTTCCCCAGTCCATAATGTATTAATTTCTCCCAGTACATCAAGTTGTATAGGTTCTTTTATCTCAAAAAGTGCAGTTTGCAGTGCCACCGCTACAGTTGACAAATGCCTTTCCCCAGCCGGTACTTCAACTGATGTTACTACAAGTGGTTCATTCATAACATTGCCGTCAGATGCTACTGCACATGTGCGAACCTGAGTAACTCTTTGTTCGAAAGGCTGTTTGGCACCCTCTTTAGAGGGCTCTACCGACGTAATATTGAACTCTACATCCGAAAGCTGTACCGTTCTCCTGGGATCCATTTCAGGCTGAGTCTCGATGTCTTTCCTGTAGGTAGGCTCCAAAACTTGAACTTTTGGAAAATGTCGTTTTTTGATAATCTGTTGTCGTTTTTTTTTGCTTTTTTCCACCAATTGTACCATCATAAGTTAAATTAACAGCACTGAAGTTATCTAAACTTTTAAAGAATTTTAAGGGGCATTTCTAGACAAAACATTAAGATAGAGTCAGGAGAGAACTGGAAGGCACGTCTGATCCTTACGCCATCTTGCCACGCCCCCCGTGGCCCACATCATGCGGAGAAAGGTAAAGACATTACCTGCGACAATGAGGATTTGGAGGCGTTCCAGAAGGCCAAGGACGCACTGGCCAACACAACCCTTGTGGTACACGCCAGGCCAGAGACACCCACCTCTCTCACAGTAGATGCTTCCAGCACAGTAGTAGGGGGTGCACTGGAGCAATTCATCAAAGTGGAATGGCAGCCCCTGTCCTTCTTTAGCAGACACCTCTGGCCACCTGAACTCAAATACAGCGTCTTTGACTGAGAGCAATTGGTGCTGTACCTGGCAGTCAGGCACTGAAGGTATTTTTGGAAGGTAGACAATTCAGTGTCTTCATGGACCAGAAGCCATTAACTTTTGCCTTCCATAATGTATTGGACCTGTGGTCGGCCAAGCAGCAGCGACTCCTCTCATATGAGTCTGAGTTCACTACAGACATTCAACACATCGTGGGTGACGCACTGCCCCATCCCCGCAATCAAGTCTATCCAGGCCCTGTCCCAGTGAATAGACTACTTAGCCCTCGGCAGGGGACAGCAGGATGACCCTGAGATCCTTGCAAGCAAGACAGCAATGTCCAGGCTCAGGCTGGAGGATGTTAACATCGATCCTGGTAAGTAGACGCTCCTCTGCGACATTCCAATGGCAAACCCCACCTCATCGTGCCGACAGCATGGAGATGGCAGTTTTATGATGAGGTGCACAACCTGACGCACCCGGCCATCAGTACTGTCAAAATGGTGGTCAATAGGTTGGTCTTGCTGAGCCTCCAGAAACAGGTTGTCAGTGGGCCAAGGCCTGCACACTCTGCCAGATGACCAAAATGCAGACATACGTGAAGGCACCATGCCAGACATTCGAGCCAGCACCACATAGGTTCAGCCACATCTACAATGACATTGTAGGGTCACTACCGGCCTCCCGCGGGACGGGTTACCTTCTCACCATGATTGCCTGCTCCATGAGGTTCCCCGAGGCGGTCCAGCTGGCTGACACAACCACTTGTGTCCTCCATTTAATTGGAAGCGGTAATAAATATAAAGGAAAGTTTGATAATAAATAGTCTCCCTTGCAGTTGGGGTACAATGTATTTCTTGAGATCAGTGGAATCCTGGAGTAAAGACAAAGTGATCCTGTGTTTCCCAAGGATTTGATTGAGTTGTTGGGGTAGTTGTAAGTGGAAGGGCCGAAAGGTCTCCTGCTCCTTCCACTGCCTTTGTTTTCTGTCTTGCGATGCTGATTGGGTTCTCCTGTGTGTTCGCTCGCTCGCTGATTGGTTGCTTCAGTTGCGCGAGCCAATGGGTTGATGCGGTGAGGCCGCTATTGGATTGGACGCTGAAGTCGGGTTGGATTGATGGGCGGGTTCGCGGGCTGATTGGCTCTAGCTGTGAGGAGGCGGGACATTGACGGCGGCGTCGTCTGCTCAGGGTCCATCGCCGCGGGCCGAAAGGGAAGAAGTTGGCGGCAGCGCCGGGACCTTCCTCAGCCGCGCGGTCCAGGGAAAGCGGGCGACCCGCAGCCCGCCGGGCCCCACCCGGGAGTGGCCGGTACCGGCGGGGTATTTGGGTGGAGCCGAGGCGTCGGTGCAGGGGGCGGGGAGGGGAGGGGGATGAGGGAGAGGGAGGGGGATGGGAGGGGCTGGAGCCCGGTGGGGGCGGGGAAAGTTGAGGAGGGGAGGGGGCGGGGCCAGGCAGGGGTAAGGGGGAGGGTGAAGGGGGAGTTGGAGGGCGAGGGGGAGGCTGGGCAAGGAGGGGAGGGGACAGAAGGGGAGTTGGGAGAAAGGCAGGGGGAGAAGGGCAGGGGGAGAAGGGCAGGGGGAGAAGGGCAGGGGGAGAAGGGCAGGGGGAGAAGGGCAGGGGGAGAAGGGCAGGGGGAGAAGGGCAGGGGGAGAAGGGCAGGGGGAGAAGGGCAGGGGGAGAAGGGCAGGGGGAGAAGGGCAGGGGGAGAAGGGCAGGGGGAGAAGGGCAGGGGGAGAAGGGCAGGGGGAGAAGGGCAGGGGGAGAAGGGCAGGGGGAGAAGGGCAGGGGGAGAAGGGCAGGGGGAGAAGGGCAGGGGGAGAAGGGCAGGGGGAGAAGGGCAGGGGGAGAAGGGCAGGGGGAGAAGGGCAGGGGGAGAAGGGCAGGGGGAGAAGGGCAGGGGGAGAAGGGCAGGGGGAGAAGGGCAGGGGGAGAAGGGCAGGGGGAGAAGGGCAGGGGGAGAAGGGCAGGGGGAGAAGGGCAGGGGGAGAAGGGCAGGGGGAGAAGGGCAGGGGGAGAAGGGCAGGGGGAGAAGGGCAGGGGGAGAAGGGCAGGGGGAGAAGGGCAGGGGGAGAAGGGCAGGGGGAGAAGGGCAGGGGGAGAAGGGCAGGGGGAGAAGGGCAGGGGGAGAAGGGCAGGGGGAGAAGGGCAGGGGGAGAAGGGCAGGGGGAGAAGGGCAGGGGGAGAAGGGCAGGGGGAGAAGGGCAGGGGGAGAAGGGCAGGGGGAGAAGGGCAGGGGGAGAAGGGCAGGGGGAGAAGGGCAGGGGGAGAAGGGCAGGGGGAGAAGGGCAGGGGGAGAAGGGCAGGGGGAGAAGGGCAGGGGGAGAAGGGCAGGGGGAGAAGGGCAGGGGGAGAAGGGCAGGGGGAGAAGGGCAGGGGGAGAAGGGCAGGGGGAGAAGGGCAGGGGGAGAAGGGCAGGGGGAGAAGGGCAGGGGGAGAAGGGCAGGGGGAGAAGGGCAGGGGGAGAAGGGCAGGGGGAGAAGGGCAGGGGGAGAAGGGCAGGGGGAGAAGGGCAGGGGGAGAAGGGCAGGGGGAGAAGGGCAGGGGGAGAAGGGCAGGGGGAGAAGGGCAGGGGGAGAAGGGCAGGGGGAGAAGGGCAGGGGGAGAAGGGCAGGGGGAGAAGGGCAGGGGGAGAAGGGCAGGGGGAGAAGGGCAGGGGGAGAAGGGCAGGGGGAGAAGGGCAGGGGGAGAAGGGCAGGGGGAGAAGGGCAGGGGGAGAAGGGCAGGGGGAGAAGGGCAGGGGGAGAAGGGCAGGGGGAGAAGGGCAGGGGGAGAAGGGCAGGGGGAGAAGGGCAGGGGGAGAAGGGCAGGGGGAGAAGGGCAGGGGGAGAAGGGCAGGGGGAGAAGGGCAGGGGGAGAAGGGCAGGGGGAGAAGGGCAGGGGGAGAAGGGCAGGGGGAGAAGGGCAGGGGGAGAAGGGCAGGGGGAGAAGGGCAGGGGGAGAAGGGCAGGGGGAGAAGGGCAGGGGGAGAAGGGCAGGGGGAGAAGGGCAGGGGGAGAAGGGCAGGGGGAGAAGGGCAGGGGGAGAAGGGCAGGGGGAGAAGGGCAGGGGGAGAAGGGCAGGGGGAGAAGGGCAGGGGGAGAAGGGCAGGGGGAGAAGGGCAGGGGGAGAAGGGCAGGGGGAGAAGGGCAGGGGGAGAAGGGCAGGGGGAGAAGGGCAGGGGGAGAAGGGCAGGGGGAGAAGGGCAGGGGGAGAAGGGCAGGGGGAGAAGGGCAGGGGGAGAAGGGCAGGGGGAGAAGGGCAGGGGGAGAAGGGCAGGGGGAGAAGGGCAGGGGGAGAAGGGCAGGGGGAGAAGGGCAGGGGGAGAAGGGCAGGGGGAGAAGGGCAGGGGGAGAAGGGCAGGGGGAGAAGGGCAGGGGGAGAAGGGCAGGGGGAGAAGGGCAGGGGGAGAAGGGCAGGGGGAGAAGGGCAGGGGGAGAAGGGCAGGGGGAGAAGGGCAGGGGGAGAAGGGCAGGGGGAGAAGGGCAGGGGGAGAAGGGCAGGGGGAGAAGGGCAGGGGGAGAAGGGCAGGGGGAGAAGGGCAGGGGGAGAAGGGCAGGGGGAGAAGGGCAGGGGGAGAAGGGCAGGGGGAGAAGGGCAGGGGGAGAAGGGCAGGGGGAGAAGGGCAGGGGGAGAAGGGCAGGGGGAGAAGGGCAGGGGGAGAAGGGCAGGGGGAGAAGGGCAGGGGGAGAAGGGCAGGGGGAGAAGGGCAGGGGGAGAAGGGCAGGGGGAGAAGGGCAGGGGGAGAAGGGCAGGGGGAGAAGGGCAGGGGGAGAAGGGCAGGGGGAGAAGGGCAGGGGGAGAAGGGCAGGGGGAGAAGGGCAGGGGGAGAAGGGCAGGGGGAGAAGGGCAGGGGGAGAAGGGCAGGGGGAGAAGGGCAGGGGGAGAAGGGCAGGGGGAGAAGGGCAGGGGGAGAAGGGCAGGGGGAGAAGGGCAGGGGGAGAAGGGCAGGGGGAGAAGGGCAGGGGGAGAAGGGCAGGGGGAGAAGGGCAGGGGGAGAAGGGCAGGGGGAGAAGGGCAGGGGGAGGGAACCGCCTGTTTGCCCCAGGTACCCAAGTCCCCTCTCTGTGTGTGTTGGCTTCCTCCTGCCCTCCACCCCCACAATTTAATGGTGCCATTTCTGACCTTCTCTTCCTTATCTTTCCTTGATGAAGGGACAAACCCACAACGTGTTTGATGTCTCTTTCTCTTTGCTCTATGCCTGTTTGACCTGCTGACTCTCTCTAACCCTGTGGCTTTACCCCTTCATCTTTCGCTGGCTAAACCCAATGGAGCTGGAAGAGCTCAATTTGTGAAGGGTTGTATCTGGATTTGAGTCGTTTCACACCATGTCGATTTCTTTAAATTGTGGCAAAAGCAACTGAAGGATTTCAAAACCTCGTCATCGGTCCTTTTTCAAACTCGTCTGAATTTCTTGGATGAAAAAACATTGCTCTGAAACTTATTGTGCGAGAGATTATTTTCCTCTCTTGCAGGGAGGTTTCAGAATCTGTTCCACATGATGAATCTGCTGTCTTTTCAAAGAGACAGTGGAGTGGCTATTTTCTTCGACCAAAATTTCATCAACTCAGTCAAGGGCTGAACTAAGTCTCCATTTAAAAATGTTTATGTTGCAAATGCAAGATTACTTTGGCTTTATTCATCAAAAGTGGCCATTTCCACGGTCTCAACGAGGCTGCTCTCTTGATCTCAAAGAGACGGTTAGAAATGGTCTTCCTCCTTCAAAATCCACTTGTTACTCCTGGTGAAAGGAGAAGACGATGTAACTGTACCTTCTCTGACGACTGTATCTTCAATCCTCTCTTCCCCACAGCATGGACAACATCTTCTGCCTCTCATTTGTAATGTTTCTCCAGAATGGCTCATCCCATGACACGTGCCGTCATTTCTGCCTTTGAAGTCCATTCAGCTCTTCAAAAGTATGAATCATGAGCCAATGGACTCCAGCCTGTCTGTGCAGGTAATTGAATCAAGAACTCGCTTATTCGAACAGCTGCCATCTCTCAGCACTCTATTGACTTAGTTTCAATTTTAAGAACACAGATAATCAACAGATGGTCTCTCGATTTGATCAGCAGTCTTTCCTGACGACACAAATTCTTCCGTTTTTAATAAAGCAAACACTCCAGTATCTCAAGGACCATCATGAAGGTTTTCCTCTTTCGGTTTCAGATGCTGAATGAGCAGACGTTTCATCTCCGTACATGGCTTGCCTTCTGGCATCTCAAAGGATTGTGAGTGTGACCCTGAATCCAACCCACAAAATAACTTGATAATATATATAAACTATTGTAACTTTAAAGATTAATATTCGCACAAAATGGTCCATGATAATTCATAGGACAATGGCATCTTCAAACAATAATTTTAATTGGTAAAGATTAATAACAACACTTTTTACTTCACTCTAACTCAACTCTGCACAAATATATATATGTGTGTGTGTGTGTGTGTGTGTGTGTGTGTGTGTATCAAAACCAAAACCATTCCAATTCAGGCAGTGTCCATCTTTTTTTCTTCCTACAGTCGACAATCATCTCCTTGGTTTTGGTGGCATTGAGTGCGAGGTTGTTGTTGGTCCATGATTGAACCCTGCTTTCAATCTCCCTCCTGAATGCTGACTCGTTGCCCTCCTCATGCAGCTCATGACTGTGCTATCGTCAGTGAATTTGTAGATGGTGTCGTCATACCAAGCCATGCAGCTGTAGATGTAAAGCGATGCGAGCAGGGGTGAAATATGCAACCCTCTGGTGTTTGGGAGCTAAAGGAGTTTTTGGAAGAGTTGTTCTTGCCAATCCACACTAATTGGGGCCTGGAGATGAAGAAATTCTGGATCCAATTGCACAGTATGTTATGGAGTCCCAGGACTTTGGAGTTTGCTCATCAGCTTTGATGGGAGAATGGTATGGAATGCCAGACTCTAGTCAATAAAGAGCATTCTGATGGATGCACCTTTGTCTTCTGTGTGTTTCAGGGTTTTGGCAGAGCCAGTGAAGATGGCATCTGCCATAGGTCTGGCAAATTGGAATCGATCCATGTCGCCCCTTGGACAGGAGTTGATGTACTTCAACACCATCCCCTCAATCCACCTCATCACTGGATGTGAGTGTCACTCGTTAATCATCATTTAGGCAGGTTACCCCACTTTTTGGAACTGATATATTTGATGCCTATTTGAAACAGGTGGGTGCCACTCCCTGTCGGAGAGAGATGTTGAAGATATCCATGGCCAGTTGGTCAACACAGGTTATCAGTCCTCTGCTGGGTTCTCCATCCAGGCTTGATCCTTTCCTTTGATTCACTATCCTGAGGGCAGCCCATATTGTCATCTTTGGTTACTGATAGCAGCAGATCATCAAGAGATGTAGTGGGGGAGGGGGGATTTGCGATGGTTCTTCCCTGTACTAGTGGTCATATCAGGTGAAGAAGGCATTGAGTTCATGTGGAGTGAGGCTTTGCCGCCTCCCACTGCACCAGATTTGTTTTTGCAGCACTTTATGTCATTTAGGCCCCTGTCACAGCTGATGGGTATCCTTTGTTGTTTCCATTGTTGGGCTGAATCTCCACCACCTGCGAGATGGCTTTCCATGGTTCATATTGGCTCCTTGTGTATCTGTATCTCCAAACTGTGATTTGGCTCTCAGCAATTTCTGGATATTGTTGTTCATCCAGGATTTCTGGTTGAGAAAACTCCCTGAACAATTTGGTGGGGACACCCTTGTCCACAGCTGTTTTGATAAAGTTCGCTATGGTCCTGGTACAGTCATTCAGTTCCTCAGGTGAGTTCTTGAACACGATCCAATCCAGGGACTCGAGGCAGCCCTGCAGCTGGCTTCCCCTCCCGTGACCACCTTCTGGTTGTCCTCATCTCGTAAGTGTTGTGAGCAATTGTAGGCCCCATTTCTAAGAGAGGATGTGATGGCCCAGAGGTGGTTTACAAGAATGATCCTGGGGATGAGAGGAATAATGTTTGAGGAGCATTTGATGGTTCTGGGCCTGTACTCACCTGAGTTTAGAAGAATGAGGCAGGACCTCATTGAAATCTGATGAATAGTGAAAGGGCTGGATAGAGAGGATTTTGCCAGTCCTGCGAGAGTTTAGGATCAGTGGGCACAACCTCAGAATAAAAGGATGTCTGCTTAAAACAGAGATGGAGAAACCTTTTCATCTAGAGCAGTGATTTTCAAACTCCTCCACCACCCCACCCCCACCCCCAGGATCATATTTTACTTAATCCTTATGCTCTGTTAGTAAGGGATTACTTAAAGTGGGAGGTGAGTGGAAAGAAAGTTTGAAAAGTTTGAAAACCACTGTTTTAATCGTACCTCATTGACTTGTTCTGTGCATGGTTTCATAACTCCAGAGGAAATGGGCCAATGACAATTTTTCTCAAGCAAAATATTTCCTTCACATTTGGGTCCACTGCAGTCTTTCTCAGCCTTTTTTCCCATTCATGTGCCACTTTAATCAATCTCTTACTCATTTTTCGACACTCCAAGGAATAAAGTCCCAACCTGTTCAACCTTTCCCGTAGCTCAACTCCTGAAGACCTGGCAGTGTCTTCGTAAATGTTCTCTGCACTCTTTCAATCTTACTAATACCCTTCCAGTAGCTAGGTGACCAGAACTGCACACAAAACTCCAAATGTGGCCTCACCAACATCTTATACCACCTCACCATAACTTCCCAACTCTTATTTTCAATATGTTAATTAATGAAGACCAAGGTGACAAATGCTGTCTTTAGAACCCTGTCTTCCTGTGACACCACTTTCATGGAATTATGTAACTGTGTTTAATCTCTTGCTGCCGATTTGTATAACTTCTCTGTTCAATTTCATAATGTTGGCTTCTGGACTATTTTATTGTGCCCCCTGATCTAGACAGTTCTGGCAGGGCAAAACAATTTTGTTTTCTTTTGTCAGATCACATTTTGTCACATTGATCCAAAAACAAGTATTTTGACCATTCCTTCATTTCAGATTCTCTGCAGCTGTCGTCTTGTACCTCACTGTGACGGCATCATGTTTGTCTTGTTTATCCTTTACCCCTCCATCCAGATATATGTGCTGATCAACGAGTCGACTCCACTAATCCAGCACCACTGCCATTTCTGCTGCTTGGGTTTTTCATCCCACGTATTCAGTTTGTTATTTCCCCTCTTCTTTTTCTCAGCAAAGAGAATCAGGTTTGTTTGATCATCTTTCTGAATCCCAGTGAAAGGTTATCGACCTGAAGGTTTTATCTCCAATTATTTTTCCAGTAGATCATCTTTCTGAATCCCAGTGAAAGGTTATCGACCTGAAGGTTTTATCTCCAATTATTTTTCCAGTAGATGACCTGCTGAGTATTTCCAGCATTGAGATTTTATTTTAGTTTCTTGGTGTATTACTGAGTTCTTTGAATGGGAGAAGAAATGTGGGTTGGGTTTAAGTGGAGAAGTCTCGATCAAGGAGTGGATTTAGAAAAATAGACATAAAAGGGGAGGGTGCATGGAAATAGTGAATTCATCTTTTGAAATTGTTTTTTGAGCTATGATTGTTTTCTGATGTACGCGCAGTGTTCAGAATAAAAAATTTATTGTGATGAACATTTCAGAAAATTTGTCCTTTTGTGGCAACAATACAGGTGCAAATATTGTACTAAATTACATTTTAAAAAAAGAAATCCATTTGTGCAAAATGAAGAGCAAGTGAGGGAGTGACTGTGGTTCCTTGTCCATTCAAAAATCTGATGGCAGATGGGGAGAAGCTGTGTTTGTACCATTGGGTGTTCGTCTTCATGCTCCTGGACCTGTTTCCCTGGTGATCACAGTGTGAAGAAGGCCTGGTCTGGGTGGCGAGGGTCCTTGAGGATAGAGGTTGTTTTCTTGAGACTCTGCCTCTTGGAGAAATCCTTAATACATGCGCGAAGGATGAAAGGGGAAAAGTTTAGTGGAAACATGAGGGGGAGCTTCTCCACACAAGGTGGTGGGAAAGTGGAACAAGCTGCCAGCTGCATGAGGAAATGTGAGCTCAGTGTTAGCAATGAAGAGTTTCGACAAGTTCAGGGATACGAGGGAGATGGAGGGTGATGGACTGGATGCTGGTAAGTGGGACAAGGCAGAATAAGAGTTTGGCACAGACTAGAAAAGCTGAAGGACCTGTATCGGTGCTGTAATGTTCTGTGAATCCATGGAGTGATGCACTGGGTCGTACATCTACAACCCGACAAAACTACCATGGTGCCTGCACAAAAGCACACAATATGCAGCATGTAATGACCAAATGAATAATCTAAATAAATATATGTAGAGGGCAAAGCGGGCACACAGCCCACGTTGTGAACCGTCGGTGACGCGGTTCTCCGATGTCACGCAATACCATAAAACAGACCACTGGGCACTCACCCATTTAATGGACCACACGTGCACGGTGCTGCATGCCGAGGAACGTCACGTTGATCTGTGGTGTCTTCTGCGGGTAGGTGCAGGACATTCACAGGGCTTAATTTAAACCTGCTGGTTCCATGGATCGATAGCAAAGTCTTAATAATGTCTCACCATGTCTCATTTGGCAGCCTATAATATACCCCAATAATAGTACCCTCATCCTTCTTATTTTTTCATTTTACCCACACTGCCTCTCTCGATGAGCCCTCCAGTCTCCTTTATCTTTCTCTGGATTCTAGATGTTGTAAGCCAAGAAACATTTTTGTAAATCTTCTCTGCACTCTCTCCACCTATCTCTATCCTTCCTTTGACAAATGAGACCAGAACTGAACAGAATACTCCAAACCTGGCCTCACCAATGCCTTCAACAGTCGCAGCATCATTTTCCAGCTGTACTTTATGCTATGATATATGAAGGCCAGTTTGCCATAACCACCCTGTCTACCTGGCAATCCACCTTCAAGGAACTCTGTACCGTAACTCCAAGATCCCTCTCTTCCTCTGCATTCCTCGATGCCCTTCCCTTAACTGCATATGTCTTATTTTGGTTATTTATTCTGGAATGCAGCACCTCACACTTGTCGACATTAAATTCCTTCTGCCATCTTTCAGTCCACTTTTCCAAACAAACCAAATCCTGTAATCTAAGAAAACCTTCCTCACCATCCACCACTCCCCCTATTTTCATATCATCTGCATATTTGCTTACCCAGTTAACCATCCCATTTCATTCCCCAACCGCATATCGAACATTTCCCCCCTGTAGTGGCCATCTCCACATACTGCTGCAAAAAGCAGTCCTGAACACATTGTACAAACTCTAAGCCATCCTGCCCTCCCACTGACTGTGTTTCCCAATTGATGTTATGAAAATTGAAATCCCCAACCAACACCACCCTATTCCTACTGCACATGTCAGCTAATTCCGTGCACATTTGCTCTTCTAGTTCTCCCTTCCCATTTGCCAGACTATAATGTACCCCTATAATAGTCACCTCACCCTTCTTATTTTTTAGTTTTACCCACACTGCCTCCCTCAATGAGACCTCCAGTCTCTTGCCTCAGCACCGCTGTAATATCTTCCCTGACAAGTAATGCGGTATATAGAAGAAGTCTGTAAAGTTTGAATAAAGCAGTCTTGTGTTGACTAACGTGGATATGTATATGACTTTAGTAGCTGTACTGAAGTTGCCACCAGAAACGGTGACCCCCCGAATGCAAGATTCAGCCGAAGCTTGAATCTCCAGTGATCATGGACACAACGACTGCAGCTGCTGCCACCACGGCTGCAGTTCAACCAGGTTCTGCCTATTTCTCCTGGAATTGACCAGACATGAGCTTTTAAATATGGAGGGCCTGAGTGACAGGGATCCATCTGATCTAATGAATGAGATGCTCGTATTAGATGATGGCCATTCTTATTGTTTACTTTTTGAGACTCTATTCCTGTCCAAACTCCCGGGTCGTGTCGCAATACCAATCGTTAACATGGATTTCTGCCATCCCCATGATGTAGCGTGGGAGGCTGACAGGCTCGATCATACTGCAACGCAAGTGTCTGCTTACAAATAGCCGCTTTGATCAGTAGATCCATCTCCCATGTCCTACAAGCCTCCTATATCTGCAATTCCGTCAAAGAAGGATCAACCTACTGATGGGCACCAAGAATGGTGTTTTTACCATCGCCAATGGGGAAAAAAGCCCATAAAAAGCCATTTACCTATTAGAGAAAAAAGGCAGGAAATGAAAAGGCCGGCTGCCAGTAGGGGCCTCAGCAGCTGGCACAAGTACTGACCGGCCTATTGTATCTTCAAGACGACGCTAGTAAATGCAAATATCCAACCAACCTATTTTGAAAAAAAACCATAAATAACAACACCTGGCTCTTCAAGCAGCAAATGGGGCTACAATTCCCTGCTTTAGCAAAGGACGGGTCACGATTTGGAAAGGAGGTGTGACATAGCGTTGGAATTGCGTATTGTCTTCCGTTGCACAGGTCATTTTGGGTGCAAATTTTTGAAGGTCCCATGATTTGCCAGTAGACGTGAAGTGGAGGAAATTGGTCGTTCCACCACTTTGAAAACATACCCACTGGTATGCAGCAAAGGGAGAATTTCCTACCTCGGGATGCATACCCCGCACAAAGATGCGTATGCTGTCCTGCTCAATGAATTTCCCATCATTATCTCCTAATTTCAACACCTCCAAAACAGACCAGGGTGTGTCCCATTACCCTCTTCCTCATATGCAAGATTTTGTTGCCCATCTGCACATTTTCCATGTTTTCTCCAAAGTTGATCTTGTCAAGGGATACCGTCAGATCCTGGTCTATAAGGATGACATTGTTACCCCTTTCGGGCTTTTTGAATTTCTTAAAGATACCATTTGGGCTGAAGAATGCCGCTCAAACTTTCCAACATCTTATAGATGCTTTGGGCAGAGTTCACTTCCATCTACTTGGATGACGTCCTCAAATCCAGTCAAACTGAACAGGATATAACCAACTGCATTTAGGCTGTCTGTTCCAATGGCTGCAGGAATTCCAATCAACCATAGTATTTGTCAATTTGGCAAGTCCACCATCGACTTCCTGGGACACAAGATCATGGTCAATGGTGTCTTTCCCTTAACCATCAAGGTAGAGGCAGTCTGTGCTTTTCCAACACCTACCACGGTTCAGGGCCTGCAGAAATTCTTGGGCATGAAAAACTTCTGTCACCGATTCATTCCAGCAGCTGCTGACATTCTTCGACCATGGTTTCCAATCCTCACTACAAAGCACAGGGATGATCCCTGGACAACAGAGGCAGAGGTTGAGTTTGCAATGCCAAAGATGCTTTAGTCAATACAGCAATGCTTCCCCCATCCTAACCCCAACACTTCATTGACATTTAATCCTGATGCCTCGAGTACGGCCCTGGGTGTGGTTCTTGAGTAGTACGTCGATGGCCATTGCCAACTCCTCGTGTTCTTTTCCTGACATCTTTGGCCGTTGGAGATGAAATATCGTGCATTATATCAAGCCACATGGCACTTCTGATTAGTTTTGGAGGGTCGGCATTTCACTCTGTTCACAGACCACCAGACACTCGTTTTTGCCTTCAGCAAAATAATGGATCCATGGTCGGCAAAACAGCAGGGTCACTATCATATATTTCAGAATTTACCACGGACGTGCGCTATATTTCTGGTAAAAACAATGGGATCCCGAATATTCTGTCCAGATTGACTGTATATCATATTCAGGGTGACATTGATATTCCGGAATTAGCCAGTGTCCAGGCAATGGACCCCGATGTTCAGGAATACAGTACGGCCATTACTAACCTGGACATACAGCAGGGGGCGACACAGCTGGGTGGCCAACCTTACTTTGTGACATGTCTTTGGGCTACACTCGACCAGTGATTCCACCATCTTTGAGTCAACGTCTTTTTGACCAGATACACAGCTTGTCTCATCCATCCATCAGAACATCTTTCAAGCTCATGTCAAATAAATATGTATGGCACGGTCTGAAAAAAGGTGTCACACAATGGGTCTGCACATGTATCTCCTGCCAGACTGCCAAAATTTAGCGGCACACTAAGGCACCTCTTCAACCTTTCCTGGCGGTACGCAGGCGGTTGGAACACGTGCATGTGCACCTGCTTGCACCATTGCCAGTATCTCACAACATGAGAAACATTCTAACAGTCGTAGAACGTTTCGCACGCTGGCCAGTGGCCGTCCCTTTGACATCCAGTGACACTGAGACAAAGGCCAGAGCATTCATCGTCAATTGGATGGCTAGATTTGGTTTCCCGACCCACATTTCTTCAGACCGCGGAACACAATTCACCCACGGTCCAACGGCTTTGTGGAATGTTTCCACCGGCAACTGAAGTCCGCACTTAAGGCCCAACTCACCGGTCTCAATTAGGTTGATGAGTTGCCCTGGGTTCTATTGGGAGTGCGCATGGCTCCAAAAGGAAGATAGGTCTGCATTGTCCGAAGAGATTGTTTATGGAACGGTCCTTTCAGTTTCATTGGACTTTCACAAACATCCTTCATTAGCTTCGACATGGTGTCGCGATCAGCAAACCTTTTCCTAACCACTGGCTTGGATCCCCTAAACAGAATGTTTCCCCCACCACTCCTGGATACTGATTTTGTTTTTATCCCAGGAGTCCCGTTACAATGACCGTATGAGGGCCCTTTCCACGTGGTGAAGATAGATGGGTTCTTTATACTTTGGACATTGGTGGGCATTCACAGCTGTTTAGTGTTGACAGACTCAAGCCTGCTTCACCTCTTCAGTGCCCCCAGCCCAGACGGCGAGGGGGTCCACCTAAGGTGCATGCAGCTGGTGGTTTAGTTTCTGGCGACGGTTCTGGGTGGGGATGGGGGGTTGGTGTAGCAGCTGTCTACTAGTGGGCCGAGTGGGCAAGGTTCTTTGGCGGGTGCGTGAAATCATAAGGCAGAGAGCTGGGTACACATCCATTTAATTGACAAACCTCGCGTGGTGCTGCGTGCCAAAGAATGGAATGCTGATCTGTGGATTCTCCTGCCGGAAGGCGCAGAACATTCACAGGGTCCCGTGGATCGGCAGCAAACTCATAATGATGTCCCACCTTGACCCATGGAGCCCAGGACAAGCTGTAAATAAAACAAGCCTGTAAAGTCTGTATAAAGCAGTCTTGTGTTGACTAATCTGGTGTATGTGTGTTCCTTTAGTAGCTCTATCAAAGTAGCTGCTACATATATAAATATTTTGGATGATTATCCCACTTACAAGATACTTCTCATCCGTCTCACACCCTGTGGGAATAAGCTATTCCCCAGCCTGGCAGTCCTGATTTTGATGATGGACATGGTTAAAGATGCTGTGCACTGCATGGTCATGGTCTTTGCACAATTCCGTGAGCCCTATTTGAACAACACTCCCACTAATGTCATCGTTAGAAGAAAAGGATACCCCAGTAATCCTCAGAACTCTTTGCATCATTCCTGTCTGATGCTTTACAGCTACTGGACCATCCAATGATGCAGCCAGACAGGAGACTCAACTGTGCTCCTGTAAAATCTCAAGATGAGAGCTGTTGGCCTAGACTTCTCTACCTCAACATACCGTACATCACCATTAAACCTTAATTCTCATGTGAACCTGGTGTCACAGTATCTGCCTCAGTCTACAGTACATCACCGTTAAACCTGATCCCCATTTTACTCCTGGTGTCAAATTATCTACCTCAACATACCGTACATCACTGTTAAACCTTCTCCCTCTGTGAACATGGTGTCACAGTATCTGACACAGTTCATAGTATATGAAATTCACAAATGTGAATCCTACTATAAAATAATACTCCCCTTCTAAGTCTCGCTGTATTCGAATCCCACCTATTTTAAAAATTCCAAAAAAAATAGAAAAATCAATCCCAAACCAAGCCTCTCAAAAGTAGTAGCCCCTAAAAATCTGGGTGTGGTAAAGTCCACAGTGGCAGGTGACTAAAGGACTCAGTGTCACCCACCCCCAGTCAGACTTTCACAAAGTACTGAAACAAAAACAATCAACCCATTGATTCCAGTGCCAATGATTGTTCCAGATCTTCAATATTGGGAGGACTTTGCGTCAATTCAACTTTTTTCCCATTCTTTCCATATTTTCCAATCTTCCCATTTCCATTCCCATTGACCCTTCCCTTCGGTGACAATGGTGACGATCGCCCATTTCCTCGTACGTCTGGCAATGAATTAGCAAATATTAAATCATCATGGTCATTCTCAAAAAACTGAGATTGAAAATTCCCATAAAAATCTTTCAATACTGCCGAATAACGAAAAGCAAATTTATATCCCTTTTGCCACAATACTTCTTAGGCTGAATTAAATTCTCAGTCTCTTCTGATCATTTCTTGACTCAGATCTGCATTAAAAAAAACCTATTATTTTGAACCATCAGGGGAGCCTGATTTTGCCATGTTTTCTCCACCACCAATTGGAGGATCATCTCTCTGTCTTGATATTTAAAACAGCAAATCAAAACTGCTCGTGGTAATTGGCTTGGCAACGGTTTCTTCCCTAACGCTCTATTCGCTCGATCTAATTCCAGTCCATCCAGAACGAATTACCTGCCCTACACTTCTGGGATCCATTTCATCAAAACCTTCACCGGATCCGTACCTTCCATATCTTCCAGAAGACCTACTATCTTAACATTATTTCTACGACTTTGGTTTTCTAATGAGTCAAACTTCTTCAATAATTCCTTCTTCTGAATCCCCCAATCTACAAAAGGATCTTCCACTATTTCCATTTTTTCTCTATTACGCTCCACTTGACTCTTGCATTCAAGAAAGCCTCCTCAATCTTTTTAAAATGATCTTGCACAGTATCCACTGATCGTGTCCATCTCGTAACATCACTCTTAACTACATTAATATCTTGCTTCATAAAAGTTATTTCTTCACACACAGTGTTCATTTTAGTTTTCATTTCTGAAAATCCTTGAGTCATCTGATGAGTCATCTGCATTGATATATTTGACATATCTTCCATGAGCTGAGCAATCCCTTCCCAAATTGGAAACACAGAATCCAGTCCAGGATCCATCACCTCCCTTTGAGGCTGACCTTCTTTTGCCGCAGTCCCCAGTTCTTCAAATTCTAATGAAGTTGAGCATCTTCTTCCTCCATAGTAATAGGTCCTCTTCCGGTGCTGCTGCAGGTCTGGACACCCGACACAGTGTGCCGACCTCGTCAGTTCACCGTCGATCAGGCTCCCCCACAGCCCACACCTTCTCCAAAGGTTTGTGGACCCTCGACGCACTGTGCATGCCCGGTAGGGCCACCGACTGAGCAGGTGCATCTTCTGATGCTACACTGTACCTCCCCTGACCACCAGGCAATGCTGCAGGCTCACGAGCCTGTCCTCGCTCGGCTGGCCCGCCCTCACTCCTGTGTTAATGAGTGCAGGATGTCAAAACCGCTGAATTCACTGCTGAGCTGGCGCCATCTTGCGATAGCGCAAGTGGTGCTGACAAAATACTTAGCCGGGCAGGAGTCCTCTGAGGCTTGGGGACTCCAGTCGACGACTCCAGTGCTTCAACTTGAACTCAGCTACAATTCTTCAACACTTTGTAAGGTAATTTCTTCTGTAACTGAGTTTTTGATTTTTTCACATTTGCAGCCATTTCGATCCTCCACTATTCCAAAGTCTAGAAACAGTATTTTTAATCACTTTTACAACTTTTAAAATCGAGCATTTAATAGTCTAACTATTGAAGGGTGGAACCACATGTCTACCCTCTGCGCCATCTTGTCACAGTATCTGACACAGTTTAGAGTAAATCACTGTTAAACCTTTACATTACTCTGAATCCTGTCTCTTAGTTTCTGCCTCAGTCTACCTTAAATCAACATTAAACATTCTCCCCCTGTTAACTTGATGTTAAAGTATCAGCCTAAGTTTACCACACATCACCATTAAACCTTCTCCCCATTGTGAGACCAGTTTTACTGTATCTGACACAGTTTATCGTACATCACTATTATACCTTCTCACTACTGTGAACTCGGTGTTACAGAGTCTGCCAGTCTACTGTACATCACCAGTAAACCTTCTCCTCAATGTGAGCCTGGTGTTACTGTATCTGCCACAGTTTAGTGTACATCATCGTTAAAAATTCTCCCCAATATGAAGCTGATGTCACTTTATTCACCAAAGGTTATCGTACAGCTCTGTTAAACATTTTCCCCACTATGAACCCGGTGTCACAGTAACTGTCTCAGTTTCCCAGACATCACCAATAAAGCTTTTTTTCCCACTCTGAGCCCAGTATCAATGTGTCTACGTAATCTCCTGGACATCACCATGAGCCTCCTCCCCACTGTCAACCAGCTTTCACAGTATCTGCCACAGTTTATTGTACATCATTTTTAAACCTTCTCACTATTGTAAACCTGGAGTCACAGAATCTACCTCATTCTACCATACATCTCTGTTAAACCTTGTCAGTACAGTGAACACGGTGTCACAGTATCTGCCAAAGTCAACAGTACATCACCGTTAAACATTCTCCCCACGTTGACACATTTGTCACTATTTTTGCCACCATTTATCGTACATCACAGTTCAACCTTCTCCACGCTGTAAACTTGGAATCACAGTATATTCCACAGTTTATTGCACATCACTGATATTCTTTCTCCTTGTTGTGAATGCGGTGTCACCATATCTGCGTCAGTCTTCTGTACATCACCATAAACTTCTCCCCAATGTGAACCTGGTGTCACTTTATCTGCCACAGTTAATATTACATCACCGTAAAACCTTCTTCCAACTGTGTACCTGGTATCACAGTATCTACCACAGCTTATCGTGCATTACTATTAAACCTCACTACTGAGAACTTGGTGTCACAGTATCTGCCAAAGTCTACTGTATATCACCGTTAAATATTCTCCCAACTGTGAACCTGGTGTGACAGTGTCTGATAGAATTTATCGTACAATACTGTTAAACCCGCCAGATAGGCTCCAGATAGCGAACGAGGAGTTCTCGCATCTGCAGGAACTGGGGATCATTCGTCACCTCGACAGACTTTGGGCGTCGCCGCTCCACCTGGTCCCAAAAGCCTCCGATGGCTGGTGCCCCGGCGGAGATTATCGATGGCTTATTGACACGACAGTACCTGACCGTTACCCCATCCCTTACATTCAGGGCTTTATGGCCAATCTGCATGGCGTGAGAGTATTCTCCAAGGTCGATCTGGCGTGCGTGTATCATCAAATCCCATTGTATCCCAAGGACATCCCCAAAACAGCCATCATCACACCCTTCCGCTTGTTCGAACTTTTATGTGTGCCTTTCAGTCTCAAGAACACCTCCCAGACATTCCAGTACCTCATGGATACGGTGCACAGGGATTTGAATTTCGTGTTCATTTATCTGGATGACATTCTTGTCACCAGCAGAGACTGGGCATAACACAAGTCTCAACTGCACACCCTCTTCTTCCGACTGGCCGAATTCAGCCTAATGATCAGCCCGGCCAAATACCAGTTTTGTGCAGAAGAAAATTTGGATGGGATGAAACTAATCCAGAATCCATCGCACAAGATTAGAGAAATTAGATTGAACGTCTTCAAATACTTGGAAGTTTTGAAGTCAACAGACTTTGGAGTGGCCACATTTGCTCAGTTAATCAATTTTTCTGATGTAAGTGAAGGTGGTTTTGATCCTGTCAGTTACTGAGTCCTGTGAAATAACCAAGTGCGAGTAGATGGTGGATTTGTAATGGGAAAAGCCAGAGTGGCTCCATTAAAGTCAGTCACCAGACCTTGAATGGAATTGACTGCTGCTATTATGGCGAGCAAAATGGACGCTATGTTAAGAAGAGAATTACAGATGGAGTTAGCAGATCCTGTGTTTTGGACTGATGGAACATCAGTGCTTAAATATATTAATAATGAAATCATGAGGTTTCATCTCTTTGTGACTAACAGAGAGAATGAAAACCTGGACAACAACAAATGGCAGATTTACAACAGGACAGAGTTTCACCTGATGAATTCCCATTTACATCCGTGGAAGTTGATTATTTTGGTCCTTTGCAAGAAAAGTGAGGACGAAGTGTTGAAAAACGATATGAAGTTATTTTCACTTGTTTGACTATGAGAGCAATTCATATTGAAGCAGCGTCATTGCTTGATACAAACTCTTTTATTAATGTTCTTTGGTGTTTTATTCCTAGATATGGTCAAGTAAAAGAATTATGTTCTAATAATGGATCTAACTTTGCAGGAGCTGAACTAGAATTATGAAAAGTTGTTCAGAATTGGAATCAACATCAAATTCATGAAGTATTACTTCAGAAAGTGGTTAATTGGTATTTAATCCACCCATAGCTATGGGTGTGGTATGGGAAACGGTTAGTTTGTTGTGGAGAACGTTTACAAAGGTCAGTACAGCCTTTATGGGCCAAAGGGCCTGTATTGGGCAGCAATGCTTGATGTTCTAATGGATGCGGAAGCTCTGGGAAGGGGTAAGGGAGGGACTGGCCAGGAAGTCTGAAGATGCTGAGTCCGAGGGCAATGCACAAACATGCTGGGGAAACTCATGGATAGTTTTGTGAGGAGCAGGTCCTGCTTCACGAGTCAAATTGAGTATTTCGAGGAGGTGTCAAAGGAAATAAATGAAGGTCAAGATCTGTATGTGCTGCACGTGGATTTTAGTAAGGTGCTTGACCATGTCCTCACAGTGGCCTCATTCAGAATGTCGGGAGGAACGGGATCCATGGAGGCTTGGCTGTATGGATTCAGAATAGGCTTGTCTGCAGAAAACAGAGGGTAGTAGTAGATGGAACAATGACTAGTGGCGCTCGAAAGGGATCTGCTCTGGGACCCCTGCTCTTTGTGATTTTTATGAATGATGATGGGAGTGGAAGGGTGTGTACGTCAGGGGATGACACAGAGGTAGAGATGGGGTAGACAGTGCAGAAGGTTGTGATAGTTCATCCAGTTTGCAGAGAAGTGACAGATGGAGTTCAATCCTGTAAATCCAGATGTACTTAAACAAGCAACTGGTCCAGGTTTATTTCCAGAGTCATTTTCAAGGGCACGAATAACAGTTATTCCAAAGAAGATTGGAGACCCATTAAAAGTAGCTTCATATAGACCAATTCCTTTATTGAATGTGGATTACAAGAACGTGAGGGCAGAGCACTTGGTTAGTGACAGGATTATGAACAGTGTGCAGGACAGAGAAATATTTCGATCCTGCTACATAAATCACTCAATGTTGCTGTGAAAATTGAGAGGGAGTTAAAGGTGGCGTATTGTGTGCTGGCCTTCAGGAGTCAGGGAATTGAGTTCAAGAACTGAGAGGTAATGTTGCAGATGTATAAAATTCGAGTCAGACCACACTTGGAATATTGTGTACATTCCTGGGGCGAGAATACCAGAAGACGTCGAAATAAGGTGAGAGGAGGGAACTTTAGGCAAGATGTGAGGGGTACATTTTATTCACACAGAAAGTAGTGGGTGCCTGGAATGCATTGCCAGGGGTAGTAGCGGAGGCTGGTCCATGAAAGGCATGAAAATGATTTTAATATGGGGACAGGAATAAAAGAAAAACAGAAGGGACTGGTGTGAGGGAGGGAAGGGTAATATCATTGTGGGGTAGGTTCATATGGGTCAGCTGAAGGGATTCGACTGATCCATCCATGATTTGTCCAGCATCTTGCTATCATGTCATGGTGAACCAGGGTGTTGCCTGATGGAGACACGGTGCTCTGAGCTCTGCAGAGATAGATTGTGCTTTTCTCCAAAACACACTTCCTCAGGTAAAGCAGAGGAAGGGGAAATGCCCTAGTGTGCAGGGGTAGGGAGGGGGGTGATGGGGGAAGAGTTGGGACCCTCCAAAGTTATCGTGATCAGGCATCGCAGACAGCATCTCTATCACCCATATTTCTCTTCCCAGGAGAAGGAACGATCTCGGAGACAAGACCCAAGTCCAGAAGAACCTCGCATCCCAGCTGATCAGAGGTCGGACAACATCATGATGTCCTGAATCCCTCCCCTTCTTCTCACTCTGGCCCTGCCAACCCCATTCCCTGCATCTCCCATGTCCCTTCACCCACTTCCCCCCCCTTCTCCTCTACCCCTCCTCGATCCCAACACCCTCCTGCTCACCTTGCCCTTCCCTCACACCTATGCCCTAACCCCAGCCCTCTTCCCTTCACCTCCCCTTCCCCCTCCCCCTTTCCCCTTCCAACCTTAACCTAGGGGAAGGAGGGGTAGGGGAAGGGGGTAGGAGAAAGGGTGTAATGGAAGGGGGTAAGGGTAGGAGTAAGGGGTAGGGTTGGGGGTGTGGGTATGGGTGAGGGGTATGGTTACTGGAAGGGGATAGGTGTAGGGAATAGGTGTAGGGAATAGGGGTAGTGTTTAAGTTTGGGTTGGGGAAGGTGGGTAGAGTTAGAGTCAGAGAGGGCTGGGATAGAGGTAGCATTATGGTTAGGGTTAGGAGACATGGGCTCGGATTAGGCCTAGGTTTAGGGTGAGGTTTAGAGTTCAGGGATGTGGGTTTGTGTTGGCTTTAGGGGAAGGGAGTAGGAGTAGGAGGTAGAGGTGGGGTAAGGGTTATGGTTAGGGGAAGGTGGGTAGGATTAGGGTTGGGGTTAGGGGATGGCATAGGGGAAGAGATAGAGTTAGGGGACGTAGAGTAGTGATAGGGGGTATCAGTAGTGTTAAGGTTAGGGTTTGTTAGGGGTTAGAGTTAGGAGTAGGGGAATGGGAAGGGGGTGGGGAACCGGGAGGCGAGCGGGGGAAGGAAAGGGGGAGGGGAATGGGGAGGGGAAAGTAATGGAAGATTTAAACCATGTTTTATTCTTTTGCAGACTTTGCTTCTGCAAGGCTGAGAACCTGCTTGTTTTTTACAATCAGCAGACATAAGCTAAATTCCACCAAGGGGCCAGAGATGCAGTTATCTGACAAAAGGACATCTGTGTACCAAGAACATTTAATCTTCCTGCTTGTTTTGGTCACAGACTGTCAGAGGCTTAGCCTTGATGCAAAATAACCATTGTATTCAAAGTGATAAGCTGAAAATTATGTTATTCAAACGAAGCCTAATATGCTAGCTTGCTCGCTTATCTTTCTTACTGTGCTGGGAATAGGTGCTTGGGTAAGCAGTTTTTGGGTAATATAAGCCATGGTCACGCTGCTGAAGTTTGAGACTCTCTGAGAGGTGGCAACATCTGTCAGCAAGAAGAAGAATTTCTGGAGTCCAGCTAACGTCCTAGTTGAGGGAGGTGGAGAAGCTGCTACCGGCACCCGACAACCTACTACATGTGTGCAGTCTTTGCCTCGCTTCGGCAGTTGGGACCAGTCCAGGCATTGATAAGTATAATTGGGAAGGGCTTGCATATTATAGTTTGAAATCAGCTTTTGAATTTGTAATAAACCTTTGTATAAACTGAACTGCTCTCAGTGTGGGTGTCTATTTTCTTTCGGTAGCTTAAACACTGTGACCAATCTCAAACGAACAAAGTGAGAAGTACAAGTTTACGCAGGACAGGGAACGGGGTGGAGGAAAGCGGATGTGAACGGATGAAGCCATCCCTACCCCCTCCCCTCCCCACCCCTTCCCCCACATTATCCCTGCTTATTTTCTCCTCCTTCTAGCAGAAGTCGGGCCTCATTCCGGCCAGAACCTCCCATGCTTTCAGAGCCTCCGTTTCAGGAAGTGCCTTAGACGCTCGCTACTGGACAGACATCTTGTCTCTTGATTCATTATGTACCGTTATTATTAAATTTAAAAATGGTTGGGTTTTTTAAAGCTAGAATGCAAAAGGCTGTTCCAGATAGACAACACAGAATCAGGCCCTTCGGCCCCACTCTCCTGCTGGCTGAGTTGTAATCAGTCCATATTCCTCTCCCCGTTTTCATTCTTTGCTCCCATCCAGTTCATGTTGCCTTGTCAATCTCATGGCCTGTGGGAAGAAGCTGCCTGGCTGTCCTGCTTTTATTCCATATCTCCTTCCTGATGGCAGGGGGACAAAGATGCTCTGTGCTGGATATCTATGAGTCTATTTACAAATCCCATCCCTGCAAACAATTAGGGGTCCCTTGCCTTGAGGTTCCACCCATGTTACCTCTCCCTCAGCACTCTCTCGTCAGGACACTACTGCACCCTCCTTCCCCGCCTCTCCGAAGTCTCAGTATCCCACTGACAATTCCAGTCAGCTGCCATACCAAGACCCTGGCCCAGCTAAACCAATGGATCGATCAGGACCTTCTCCCTCAAGAGTTCAAGGAATCCACTCTCTCGCAATGTCTTGTGAATGAATGTCCTGCATTCGCCTTCCCCCTTGGTTTCCTCCTGTATCAGGCACCTGGATAGACCCCACCCTGTTGAAACTACCCGTGTTCTCACTGATCTCTGCACCTCTGCCCTCCATCCAAGGGTCTTGGTTGTCTTGTGGGGCTGGTGGAGAACAATGCACCAACTCAAGGATATGGGGAGCAATAGAGAGACCCCCAGCTCCAGGAAACATGGAGAACCACAAAGATGCCCAACTCTGTCAATCGGATAAAACCTGATCATCAGTTGCAAGGTGAAAGGAACTCTCAGTACTGCTGCACGTGGGGCAGGTTTGGCCCATCCCCACACCTCCACCCTGGCAATTCCCAAAACAGTTTTCCTAATCTTGTGGGGGTCCATGTACGTGGTCAATCAATGGGGAGAAGGGTGTAACCAGCATGGCCATCATTGTGTGTGGCTGTGCATGGAACCAAAGTGCAAGGGCACCAAATGGCGCTCTGTGCTGAGGTCCTACCTGGCTCGGGTGTTGCGAAAGATTGGTCTGGCCCAGGTGCCGCACAATGTCCCAGTCAGCAGGGCTTTGCCCCATCACCTTCCTGGGAATGGTTTCATAAACAAACACTTTTGACCACAAAGCCATCAGCCAGTGGTCAGCAGAGAATTGCTGACACAGAGACTCTAGGCTTGATGGGATGCTGTGGGGTGGTCCACTGAGCAGAGCATCCGGAGACATCCAGGAGGTGTTCCAGAGGGCCAAGGACTCACTGGCCAACACCCCCCTTCTGGTACACGCCAGGCCAGAGACACCCACCACTCTCACAGTAGATGCTTCCAGCACAGCAGTAGGGGGCGCACTGGAGCAATTCATTGAAGGGCAATGGCAGCCCCTGGCCTTCTTGAACAGACACCTCTGGCCACACGAACTCAACTATAGCACCTTTGTCTGAGAGCAATCGGTGCTGTATCTGGCAGACTGAGGCAGGTAACCTGACCACAGCTTCACAGTGGGAAGAATGTTTCACGGAGATGTATGAAAAACTGTCACAAACACTGTGACATTGGGTTAACAGCAGTGAGAAGGTTTAACACTAATGTACGATAAACTGTGTAAGATAATGTGACACCAGGTTCACAGTCGGGAGAAGGTTTAATGATAATGAGATAGATACTGTGACAATGGGTTCATAGCAGTGAAAAGGTTTAACTGTGATTTATGATAAACTATGGCAGAAGCAGTGACAAATGGTTCACATTGGGGAGAACGTTTAACGTAATGTATGGTAGATATGGCAGATATTGTGACAACGAGTTCACAGTAGTGAGAAGGTTTAACGGAGATGTACGGTGGACTGTGATGGATACTGTGAAACCGGGTACACATTAGTGAGGCGGTTTAATAGTGAGGTTCAATGAACTGTGGCAGGTAGTGTGACACCAGGTTCACTGTGTGGAGGAGGTGTAAAGGTAACACGTGATACATTGTTGCAGATACAGAGACACAGATTTAACAGTGGGGAGAAATTTTAATGGTGATTTTTGGGAGACTGAGGCAGATACTATTTCACTGGGTTCACAGTGGGGAGAAGGTTTAACGCTGATGTATGGTTGACTGAGATAGATATTGTGAAACTGGGTAAACAGTGGGGAGAGGATTTAGCGGTGATATATGGTAGACTGAGGTAGATATTGTGACACCGGGTTCATAGTTGGAGGAGGTTTATCAGTGATGTCAGATAAACTGGGGCAGATACTGTGACACAAGGTTCACAGTGGGAAGGGGGTTTAATGGTGATATACGATTCAATGTTGCAGATACAGTGATACCGGTTTCACAGTAGGTAGGAGGTTTAACATTAATGTACGGTAGACTTAGGCAGATTCTGTGACAGTGGGTTCATATTAGGGAGAAGGTTTAACGGTGATTTTCGGTAGATTGAGACTGATACTATGACACAGGGTTCACAGTAGTGAGAAGGTTTAACAGTGATGTCCAGTAAATGTTGGCAGATACCATGAAAATGAGTTCACCGAAGTGAAAAGGTTTAATATTGATGTACGATTAACTCTGGCTTATACTGTGACACCAGGTTATCAGTTGGGAGAAGGTTTAATGGTGATGTACAGCAGACTGAGGCAGACACAGTTACACCGTGTTCTCAGTGGGGAGAAGGTTTATCAGTGATGTATGTTAAAATGTGGCAGAAAATCTGACAACAGGTTTCCAGTGGAGATAAGGTTTATCAGTGATGTATGATAAACTGTGGCAGAAAATCTGACAACAGGTTTCCAGTGGGGATAAGGTTTTACGGTGATATAAGATAAACTGTGGCAAATACTGAGACACAAGGTTAACGGAGGTGAGAATGTTTAACAGCGCTGTACGGCAGACTGAGGAAGATACTGTTACACCGGGTTCACAGTCGGGAGAAAGTTTAATGGTGATATACGGAGGAATGAGGAAGATACTGTGTGACCGGGTTCACAGCAGTAGTTAGAAGGTTTAACAGTGATGTACAATAAACTACAGCAGATGGTGTGGCATCAGGTCAACAGTGGGGAAAAAGATTTCATGGTGATGTATGATATAATGTGGCAAATACTGTGACAATGGATTCAGAGTTGAGAGATAGATCAACGGTGATGTACAGTAGACTGAGACAGATAATTTGACACCAGGTTCACAGTGGGATGGAGGTTTAACAGTGATACACGATTCAATGTTGCAGATACAGTGATACCTGTTTCACAGTAGTGAGAATGTTCAATACTGATGTCCAATAAACTGTGTCAGATACTGTGACATCAGTTTCACAGTGGGGAGAATGTTTAATGTTGTTGTCCAGTGGGCTGAGACAGATACTGAAATGCATGTCATTCAATGCAAAAAGCATAGTGACAAGGTAGATGAGCTTAGAGCCTGGATTGGCACTTGGAATTATGATGTGGGGGAAATTAGTGAGACCTGGTTCCGGGAGGGACAGGACTGCCAACTCAATATTCCAGAATACAAATGTTTTAGATGTGATAGAACAGGGGATAAAAAAAGGGGAAGGACTTGCTCTGCTTGTGAAGGAGGACATTACTGCCGTGAGGTGGCAGGATGGTTTGGAGGGATCGTCCAGTGAGGCAGTTTGGGTGGAATTGAGGGGTGGAGGAGGCATGAGGGCACTAATAGGAGTGTATTATAGACCACCAAATGGGACAAGAAAATTGGAGGAACAAATTTGTAAGGAGATAGCATATATGTGTAATAAACATCAAGTAGTGATCATGGGAGATTTTAACTTCCCTCACATTGATTGGGATACCCATACAGTTAGAGGGCTAGAGTTTGTCAAATGTGTACAAGATAGTTTTCTTAATCAATACGTGGAGGAACTGACTCAGGATGGTGTAATACTGGATCTCCTGTTAGGGAACGAAATAGGACAGGTGTCTGAGGTTAATGTTGGAGAACAAATTGCGTCTAGTGATCACAACTCTATTAATTTTAGGGTAGTTTTAGGGAAGAGCAAAGAAGGGCCTAAAGTTGAGGTTCTGGATTGGAGAAAAGCAAATTTCAAAGAAATAAGAATGGATTTGGGGAGTATTGAGTGGGACATGATTTTTTCAGGAAAGGATGTAAATGAAAAATGGAGAATATTCAAAGAAGAAATGTTGAGAGTACAGAGTAGATGTGTCCCAGTGAGGATCAAAGGAAAGGCTGGAAGTCATAGGGAGCCTTGGTTTTCGAGGAATATTAGAAATTTGGTTAGGAGAAAGAGGGAGGTGTACAAGAGGTATAAACAGCAGGGTGATGAGAAATTGAAAGAGGACTACAAGGAGTGTAGAAAAAATCTTAAGGAAGAAATTAGAAAGGCCAAAAAGAGGCACGAAGAGGCTTTGGCAGGCAGAGTAAAAATAAATCCAAAGGGTTTCTATAGGTACATTAAAAGTAAAAGATTAGTGAGGGATAGAATTGGACCCCTTGTAGATCGGGAGGGTAGGCGATGTGAGAAGCCAGAGGAGATGGGGGAAATTTTAAATGATTTCTTTTCCTCGATATTCACTAGGGAAAAAAATATTGTACTAGTCGAAGTAAAGAAAAATAGTGGGGAGGTCATGAATCATATAAGGATAACCAAGGAGGTAGTGATGGCAGTGTTAAAAAAGATAAAGATGGACAATTCTCTGGGTCTGGACAAAGTATTCCCAAGGACACTCAGGGAGGCTAGTGTACAGATAGTGGGGCTATTAACAGAGATATTTAGGATTTCACTGGTCATGGGGGTAATGCCAGAGGATTGGAGGGTGGCTCATGTTGTTCCGCTGTTTAAGAAAGAGTCCAAATGTAAGCCTGGAAATTATGGACCTCTGAGTTTGACGTCTGTGGTGGGGAAGTTAATGGTAAGTTTTCTGAGGGATGGCATTTACAAATATTTGGAAGAACAGGGATTGATAGGTAGTAGTCAGCATGATTTTGTCAGGGGTAGATCATGCTTAACCAACATTATAGAGTTTTTCTAGGGGGTTATAAAAAAGATTGATGAATCGAAGACTGTGGTTGTCTATTTAGTCTTTAGTCAAGCTTTTGACAAAATTCGCCATAGGAGGTTAGGTAAATAAGGAGGTAGTGAAATGGATTCAGCAATGGTTGGATGGGAGGTATCAGAGAGTAGTGGTAGAAAATTGTTTGTCAAATTGGAGGCCGGTGACTAGTGGAGTTCCTCAGGGATGAGTCCTGGGTCCACTATTGTTTGTTATATATATTAACGATCTGGAAGAAGGGGTAGTGATGTGGATAAGTAAGTTTGCAGATGATACAAAGATTGGTGGTATTGTGGACAGTGAGGAAGATTACCATAGCTTAAAAAGAGATATAGGAAAGCTAGAGGAGTGGGCTGAAAAATTGCTGATGGAATTTAATACGGATAAGTGTGAAGTGTTGCATTTTGGAAAGGCAAATCTAAATAGGTCATATACATTGAATGGTAGACAATTGAGGAGAGCAAAGCAACAAAGGGATTTAGGAGTTATGGTAAATAGTACCCTCAAAGTTGATACTCGGGTAGATAGAGTGGTGAAGAAGGCATTTGGAATGTTGGCCTTCATAAATCGGAGTATTGAATTCAAGAGTTGGGATGTTATGATGAAATTGTACAAGGCATCGGTGAGGCCAAATTTGGAGTACTTTGTGCAGTTTTGGTCACCGAATTATAGGAAAGATATAAACAAAATAGAGAGAGTGCAGAGAAGGTTCACGAGAATGTTGACAGGATGTCAGGGTTTGAGTTACAGAGAAAAGTTGAGCAGCCTGGGGCTTTTTTCTCTGCCGCGTAGAAGATTAAGGGGGGATTTGATGGAGGTGTTCAAGATTTTAAAAGGGACAGACAGAGTAAACGTGGATAGGCTTTTTCAATTAAGAGTGGGGGATATTCAAAGCAGAGGCCATGGTTTGAGTTGAAGGGGGAAAATTATAAAGGGAACATGAGGGGGAATTTCTTGACGCAAAGGTGTTTGGTATGTGAAATAAGCTTCCAACAGAGGTGATTGAAGCAGAGACGTTATTTACATTAAATATAAGACTGGATAATTACATGGAGGGGAGAGGATTGGAGGGGTATGGACCAGGTGCTGGTCAGTGGAACTTGGAGGGTGGGGATTTGTTCCGGCATGAACCAGTGGGGCCACACTGGCCTGTTCTGTGCTGTATATGGTTATATGGTTATATAGCAATGAGAGGTTTAACAGTGTTGTATGATAAAATGTGTCAGATAATGTTTCACTAGGTTCACAGTGGGGGGAAGCTTTAATGGTGATGTACAGTGTATGGAGACAGATATTATGACACCTGGTTCACAGTGGGGAGGTTTATCAGTGATGTATAATAAACTCTGGCATATACTGTTATACCGAATTCACAGAGGGGATGGGAGACTGAGAGGGATACTGTGAAACCGGGTTCACATTAGTGAGAAGGTTTAACAGTCAGGTTCAATGAACTGTGGCAGGTAGTGTGACACCAGGTTCACAGTGCGGAAGAGGGTTAAAGGTGACACGGTATACATGTTGCAGATACAGAGACACAGAGTTAACAGTGGGGAGAAATTTTAATGTTGATTTTCAAAAGACTGAGGCAGATATTATTTCACTGGGTTCACAGTGGAGAGAAGGTCAATGGGCGATATAAGTTATATTGAGGTGGATACTGTGACACCAGGTTCACAGTGGGGAGAGGTTTAACGGTGATGTACGGTAAATTGAGATAGATACTGTGACACCAGGTGCACAGTGGGGAATAAGGTTTAACAGTGGTGTACGGTAAACTGAGACAGATACTGTGACACTGTGTTCACAGTGGGGAGAAGATTTAATGATGATATACAGTGAATTGAGGTAGATACCGTGATTCTAGGTGCACAGTGCGGAGAAGGTTTAATGGTGATGTACGATAAACTATGGTAGGTACAGTAAAACCGGCCTCACAGTGGGAGAAACTGAGGTAGATGCTGGGTCATGGACCGGGTTGACGGTGGGGAGAATGTTTAACAGTTCCATTTGATAAACTGTGACAGAGAAAGTGACACTGTTTTGACTGCTGGGAGAATGTTTAACGGTGATGTACGATAGATGTATGCAGATACTCTGACACCAGCTTCACAGGGGGGAAAATGTTTATCGGTGATGTACGGTGGACTGAGATAGATACTGAGATAATGGGTTCACAGGAGTGAAAATGTTTAACATTAATGTACGATAAACTGTGTCAGATACTGTGACACCAGGTTCACAGTGGGGAGAATGTTTAACAAGATGTACAATAAACTGTGGCAGATACTGTGACACTAGATTCACAGTGGGTAGGTTTTAACGGTGATGAACAGTAGACTTAGGTAGGTACTGTAACACCAGGTTCACAGGGGGGAGAAGGTTTAACATTGATGTACATTTGAATGAGGCATAAACTGTGAGACAGGATTCACAGTCATGAGAAGGTTTAACAGTGATGTTCTATAAACTGTGTCAGATACTGTGAAAAGCACTTTCACGTTGGGAGAAGGTTTAACGGTGAAGTACGGTAAACTGTGTGAGATACAGTAAAACCGAGTTCACAGTTGGGAGAAGGTTAAACTGTGATGTACGATAAACTGTGGCAGAAACAGTAACAAATGGTTCACAGTGGGGAGAATGTTTAACGTGATGTACAATAAACTGTGGCAGATACTTTGACACCAGGTTCACAGTGGGGAGAATGTTTAACGAGATGTACATTAAACTGTGGCAGATTCTGTGATAACAAGTTCACAGTGCGAAAAACGTTTAATGGTGATGTACAGTAGACTGGGACAGAAACTGTGACACCGGGTTCAGAGTGGGAAGAATGTTGAAGGTGATGTACAGTTAACTTTGACAGACACTGCTGACACCGGATTCACTGTAGTGAGAAGGTTTAACAGTGATGTACAATAAATTCTGGCCTATACTGTGACATCAGGTTCATATTGGGGAGAAGGTTTAATGGTGATGTATGGTAGAGGGAGGCAGATACTGTGACACCAGGCTCATCGTATTGTTCATTTATCTTAATTACTACATCTAATTTATATGCTCCATTTTTTTTGTGGTAACTTCCAAACATTCCATGAACTTCAATTCTAATAAGATTTTGTTCATTTAAATAGGTCACCACTAAAAGCCCAAATCGTTTGATCTCTTAAGTACACTGCACAAAATTAAATTCTTTACCTGGGTTTGGTTCAACGGCACTTCAGTCTCTTCATTAGTTTTTCAGTCTCTTGTTTTGTGCTTTCTGCTTTGCCCAGCCAATTCCCCAAATGGGCATCCCACTCTGTCTTCTCAGCTTGACCCAACATCTCCTCTGTAAACTTAAGCAAACCAAGGAGACCAAAGTTAAAATTTTCACGTTTGCATTTTCAAACACAAAAATGACGCTGCGACTTGCAGATTCACATCATAATCCCACTTGCTCAACTTGCAAGCAACTGCACCCCATCCTACAGCTGGAAAATTGCAAGCGAACTGCTTGGTTAAAGCAAAGATTCCACCCAGTCACCCCATTAAAGACCTCCAAGTTAACCACAGATAGCAACCTGAAAGTTAAATACAAAGACCTGTATCAGGAAGATTAACGGGCTTTTAAAAAAAAATAATTTCCACGATTGAAAGAAAACTGCTCAGGGAACACCAGGCTCTTGTTGAACAACTCCTGTTCTATTCCTCAAAATGGATTGAATCTTGATTTCAAGAGATGTCATTTGGTGAGATTTTTGTCCAGAACAAAGCCTGCCCATACACTCCCGTAAATACCTGCGCAATCCTGGCTCAACTCTGCTCCATGCTAAAGCTATCTGAACATTTCTGAAGAGATAACGGACTTCAGATGCTGGTATGTTGAGTAAAAAACACCCTAATACTTCACTGAACAACACAGCTCTCTCTGAAAATCAACAAGAACATTCCTGAACAGTAATTATTTACCTTTCTAGCACCAAACCTGGTGAACTTTATATATGTTAAATTCTGCGCACAGTCTAAGAATGGACTGCAACCAGTGAACTTGAAGGAATGAGAAGTGAGATTGGACTGTGAACCTAAGAACTTTTCTGAACTTATACACAGGTGCACTTAGAATTAGAAAGGGGGTAAGTTAGGTAAAGTAAGTAAGTTAAAGTGTAATTCCATTTTCATGTTAAAAGATAATTAAAATCAACTTTTGTTTAAGTAACCATTTGTCTTGGTGAATATCTATTGCTATGGGTTTTGGGATCTTCTGGTCTGGTAACACAGCAGAACAACCCGAATTCTTTCGGTTATGATAAGAGTCCATAAATGAGCCCCGGCATCTTTTGAAATTTTTATTTGACTCTTTAATAATTTTTTGTAATTTTCAACAAGACATAATATCATTTAACTGTTGTGTTTGTGTTATTAGAGAATTGCCTTTCCATTCAATCAGGTTTAGAGTTTTGGGTGCCGTATTTGAGAAAAGATGTGCTGGTGTTGGAGAAGGTCAGAGATGATTTACTGGAATGATATCAGGAATGAAAGGGTTAGTGTATGAGGAACAATTGTTGACTCTTTGACTGTACTAGTTGGAGTACAGAAGGATAAGGGGGACCTCAGAGGCATTTCAAATAATGGAAGGCCTGTAGAGTACATATGGCAAAGATGTTTCCGATGGTAGGGGATTCTAGGACAGGAGAGCATAATTTCAGGATAAAAGGGTGTCAATTTAAAACAAATGTGGAAAAATTGATTTTGTCAGTGGGTCATGAATCTGTGGAAATGAGGTAATTGGGTGTATTTAAGACAGAGATTGACAGGTATTTGATTCATCAAAGAATCAAGGGTTAAGGGGAGAAAGTTGGGCTGTGGGCCGACTTCTGCTCCTATATCTTGTAATCTATATCCTGCTGGAGACCTAGTCAACCATCCTCTTGTTTTCCATTCTTAGAAAACAGTCTGCATCATGAGTTTATGTCATGTGAACCCATTTCCGAATTAATCCCATGTTACAAATGACCCACACTCCTCCAGGACATTTGCTCTCATGTTCTGCCATTTTAGCCAATTCAATAAGGTAACTAAAGACAGCTGTGTTTCTCTCAATGCAAATTCTACATTGACACGACGACAGCTTCCTCATTTTAAAAATTAGTGTCCAGCTGCTCAAATGAGATTTCTTGCTTCTTTGTTTGAAAGGGAATAATTGCCATGGGTTAAAATTGTGTCAAATAAAATAGAAGAGAGGAAAAGCAGAAGAATTTATATACAACTGGGAAAAGAAATGAATGGTTGGTGATAAAGATACACAATTGTTGAATCATTTGATTAATATATGGAATAAAATAAATGATGAAATTGGTTTAAGTGGATGAACATCACCCAGAATGGTTTGATTCAAAATCTTCACCTCTTTTTCAAAGGATCATCAATTTCTGGATAGCTGGTTTCGTAAGGCGATTATAAATGTTGAACATTGTTATGAAAGGGGTCAATTAATGTTATTTGAGCAACTGAGAAATAAATATCGTATAACTCATAGCAATTTCTTTTGCTATTTCCACCCAAGAGCATATTTGAAGGATAAGTTAGGACCAACCATGTTGTACTGAAATAGAAATTCCTTATAAAGAGGAATTGTTAAAAAATTTACTTCGATGTGTTCATAAGTCCAGACAAAGGTGGGAAATGGATTTGAATATTGTAATTGATTGGCAAATGTGGGTAAATCCATATAAGGATCTCAATGTAAGATATAAATTAGTTCAGTATCATTGTTTTTACATCAGTCATGTAGCAGATGTCAGCAAGGAATTTCTGAAAGCTGCACCTAGAGTCAAGTAACTCAGGCACTTGGATTTGAAAAGCTCTACAGGAAGCTGATTTGGAAACAGAGATCATGTGATCCAGGGAAGTTGTATTAATTCACTTCAACTCAGCAGTCTGGAACTAGTGACCAGAGTTCCACACTGCAGCAGTGAGGAAGGAATTTACAACTAGTTTTTCTTCTACAGTTACTTCTTACACCAGAGAAAATGAATAGACTAAAATAAGAATTATCAGATCAATATTTGAGGTGTGGTGAAGATGTCGCAACTTTCTTGCATTCAACTTAGCTTTGTCCTAATGCAAGATCTTTTTGGGGAAAATTACAAATTTTGTGGAACAAGTTACAGGAGTTGTTTTTCTGCAAAATTCAACTTTATTTTTATTAGGAAATATTGAAGGAACAAGTCCCAAATTAAAACTATTAATATATCAATTGAAATTTGTTAAATTAGCATTTGCGGTGATGAGGCAATGTATTGCACTTACTTGGAAATCAGATATATTTTTAGAGATGCCAAGATGACATGCAAACATTCAAAATTGTATTCCTTTAGAAAAAAATTACATTTAGGTTGAGGAATATATACTCGATGCTTTTGCAAATTTGGCACCTGAATATTCAAATATTAAGCTTCAATTTGTAATAATGCCCTTTCCATCCCTCTAGATATGTAAGAATCTCCTCTAAGTGGTAAAATTTTTATTTAGATGTGTTAGATTTCCTCACCACCGTGAACTCTGGGGAAGTGGAGCACTAACACAGGGCACCAGAAAACAAAAAGACCACACCCCATCAACATTTGAGAAGCAGAGGATTCATTCCATGTGTCAGTGACCATGGAAGCAGACCAGTGAGGGGTTTTGCAGCTGAAGGACCCACATAGGTGGCAGGCTGTTGGTGACTTAAGGAGAGGAACCCATGCAAGCTATGGGCTTCCGGACAAAGTAGTCAAGGAACTCACACTAGGCTATGGATTGCTAGAGACTGGTTCAAAACTGGCTAAAAGTGTATCAGGTATCAGACTTGGGATACGAGTGGGTGCTAAATGGTTCCTAATCGTGTCAGAGGTTCAAAAGTGGAGCTCACATTGCAAATGACTTGGATTGGTCTGTGAGCATTGAAAGAGAATCCACAGACCCTCAGTGACTTGGCCCAGGGTTTGGGATGGTTGGGTGGGGGGGTGGGGGGGGGGAGAGCATGACTCTCTTTTGCTTCTTTCTCAGACTGCAAGAGTCATTTCAGCAATTTCTGCCAATGGCGAATCTGTCCACCTGACAGCAGGAAAAAAGCAATTTTATGTGAAATTGTCTCCTGAACTAGAGAGAGTTTCACGTTTCAACTATTACAAACTCCACTCACCAGAACTAACTGTATACCTCTTCCCACTTTTTGTTTGCAAGAACACCATTGGTTTTATCACAACTTCTCTACTGCATTTGTCCTGTGACAGATTATACATTTTATATTGTATATAGATATGTTTTTGAAAGAGGTGGATTGTAGGAGTCGTGTAGGTCACAAACAAACACAAACACTTCACAAAACAGCTCTTATTTAAATTGCAAAGGCTTTGCTGAGAGTGAATCATGCAGGCACCGAGAGCCTTTGCAAAGACAAAACAATGAGATTGCTTTGCTAAAGAATTTCAAAAGCATGTTACAGTTTGCTGTTCTAAGAAGGTCAAGTGGTTTTGCAATCAGAGAGATGACACCAAATAGACTTTTTCTGAGAGAGAGAGAGAGAGAGAGACAGAGAGAGAGAGAGAGAGATGGCAAGCTGGCATCTTGTTGAAACCCATTTTGAAGATGGGTTGTGAGTTCTCAGTTCAGCCTGTTGAAAAACTTTGTCATCCATACAAGAGGAAATAGCTGGCTCGAGTGTTTCACCTGAAATAAGGGAAACAAAAGGAACTCTATGGTGACCTGCAGAAGAGGTTATCATTTGGAAAACCCTGATGGGGCTCGTTTCTTTGGCAAGACCCCAAAGTGGCTGATCAGAGGGAATCAGTCTTTGTGTGTCCAATGACCAAGTAAGTCCTCTCTGAAACCAACAAGAGCCTTCCTGGAGGGGTAAACATTTACTTTTAAGTACCAGAGCATGGTGAAAATTCATAAATGTTGAATTCTGTGCACAGTTTAAGAATTGATAGACACCGGTGAACTTGGAATTGTGTCAAAGAACTTTATACACATTAAAAATACCTGCACTTAGAATTAGAAGGGGTTAATGTTAGGCTATTAAGTTAATAGCTTTAAATTAATGTTTGATCCTGTTTTTTTGTTTAAAGAAAATTAAAAATGATATTTGTTTAAGTATCCATTTGTCTTGGTGATTTTTTATTGCTGCCAGCTTCTGGGGTCCTCTGGGCCTGTAAAAATCCCAAGTTTAGGTCCTCATACCAGGATACCCAAAATGTCTTATTTCTTCAATAGTTGCCAATTCCCCCATACTGTCATTGAAAAAGCCTGCAACCATATCTCCAATTCTCTTTCTGCACTTACCCCACCTCCTCTCCAGCAGAACAATGACAGAATCCCTCAGGTTTCTCACTTACCACCCATCAGCTGCCACATTGGACATGTTATCCTTGGACACTTCGAACTTCAGCACCATCCTATAACCTGCTACATCTAACCTGCTCCACTCATATCCTCTTTTCACAGGGTTATGTCTTTCTGTGACTCCCTCGACGGCACTACCCTCTCCTCCCACCACCACCTGATGCACTCCCCATTGGAACTGTAGAAATTGCCAAACATGCCCTACATCTCCTCTCACCTCCATCCAAGGCCACAATCAGACCTTCGAGGTGAGGCAGTGTTTCACATGCATCCCATCCAACCTAATCTACTATATTTGGTAGATTCAGTTGACCTCGATATCAGCAAGACCAATAAAGACTGGGTGGCCATTTTGCTAAACACCTGTGCTCTGTGGTTTGAAACTTGAGCTTCCTGTGGCCTAACATATCAATTCTCGAACCCTTCCAGCAACATGTCTGTTGGCCCCATCCTTCGCCAGGGTGAAGGCACACAAACTTATAGAAAACACATTATATTCCTCCTGGGCAGCCTTAAACTCTATAGCTTGAACACGAATGTTTCTAATTTAAGCAGCCACTCACCTCTGTCTGATTTCACTGTTTCCATCTCTTGATCTACTGCCCATTTCAATATAATTACTCCTTTAAGGTAGAAGAGTTGACAGTGGTGTTTTCCCCATATCGTTTACCTTTGAACAACTGGCAAAATTAAGTGGCAGTTGTTGCAGAATGAATGGGGTTATTGTTCAAAATCTGCCTGTGATCGAAAGTATTCTTGGACTGAATAGACATCTGGGCCAAATGGCTATTTTACGACAATCTGTACATGATTGTACATCCTAAAGTACAATGACTACTTCTATCCACTAAAGATTGTTAAAGAGCAAGAATAGACAATACAATCACGTAAAATTCCCATCCATACAGCACATGTATTAATACACAAAACAATCACACCTCCTTATTAGTCAGGAAGTGCCTACACTTCCCAAGGAGGTTAAGGAGGTTAAGGCCAACGGCTCTCATCTTGAGATTTTACAGGAGTGCAGTTGAGTCTCCTGTCTGGCTGCGCCTTTGGATGGTCTAGTTGCTGTAAAGCATCAGACAGGAATTTTGCAAAGAGTTGTGAGGATCACTTGGGTCTCCCTTACTTCTTTAGAATGCATTTACTGGGAGTGTTGTTCAAATAGGGCTCAAGGAATTATAAAATGACCATTTCAATCCAGTGAACAGCATCTTTAACCAAGTACATCATCAAAATCAGGACTGACAGGCTGGGGAATAGCTTCTTCCCACAGGCTGTGAAATGGATGAAAAGAATCCTAGAAGTGCGAGAATCACCCAAAATATTTATATATGTAGCAGCTACTTTGATAGAGCTACTAAAGCAACACACATACACACACCAGGTTAGTCAACACAAGACTGCTTTATTCAGACTTTACAGGCTTTGTTTTATTTACAGCATGTCCCGGGCTCCATGGGACAAGCTGGGACATCATTATGAGTTTGCTGCCAATCCACGGGACCACAGGTTTAAATTAAGCCCTGTGAACGTTCCGCGCCTTCTTGCAGGAGAATTTACACAGAACGTGCCATTCGTCAGCATGCAGCACCATGCACGGGCGGTCAATTAAATGGATGAGTTTCCAGCTGTCTGTCTCATGATTTTACACGCCCGCCAAAGAACTTTGCCTGCCCGGCCACTCGACAGCTGCTACACCAACCCCCCCCACCCCAGAACAGTCACCAGAAACAGCTGTGAATGTCCCCCAATGTCCAATGTATACACAACCTCATCCTTCTTCAACACGCGGAAAAGGCCCTCATACGTTCATTGTAATGGCGCTCTTGGGATCTGTCTGCACACAAAAACAAAATCAGCATCCAGGAGTGGTGGGGGCACATTCTGTTTAGGGGATCCATGCCAGTGGGGAGGAAAAGGTTTGCTGATCATGACACCATGTCAAAGCTGATGAAAAACATTCAGATCAGAGTTTGTTGTGAAATGAATGTCCCATGAAAATGTAAGGACCGTACCATAAACGATCTCTGCGGACAATGCAGACATATCTTCCTTTGGAGACATGCGCACACCCAATGGAATCCATGGCAATTCGTTGACCTAATTCGGACCGGTGAGTCAGGCCTTAAATTTGACTTCAGTTGCCGGTAGAAATGTTCTATAAGGCCATTGGACTGTGGGTGAATTGTGCTCCATGGTCTTAAGGAATGTGGGTCAGAAAACCAAATCTAGCCATCCAATTGATAATGAATGCTCTGGCACTTGTCTCAATGTCACTGGATGGCAACGAGACGGCCTCTGGTCAGCGCGTGAAATGTTCTACAACTGTTCAAATATATCTCATGTTTTGAGATACTGGCAATGGTCCAAGCCGGTCCACACGAATGTGTTCCAACCGCCTGCATACCGCCGGGAAAGGTTGAAGTGGTGTCTTAGTGTGCCACTGAATTTTGGCTGTCTGGCAGGATGTACATGTGCAGACCCATGGCGCGACACATTTTTTCAGACCATGACCTACATATTTATTTGACATAAGCTTGACAGATGTTCTGATGGATGGATGAGACAAGCTGTGTATCTGGTCAATAAGGCGTTTCCTCCAAGATGGTGGAATCACTGGTCGAGTGTAGCCCAAAGACACGTCACAAAGTAAGGTTGGCCACCCAGTTGTGCTGCCCCATGCTGTATGTCCAGGTTAGTCATGGCTGTACTGTATGCCTGAACATAGGGGTCCATTGCCTGGACACTGGCTAATTCAGGAATATCAATGTCACCCTGAATATGATATACAGTCAGTCTGGACAGAATATTCATGATGCCATTGTTTTTACCAGAAATATAGCGCACGTCCGTGGTAAATTCTGAAATGTATGAGAGTGGCCCTGCTGTCTTGCCGACCATGGATCTGTTATTTTGCTGAAGGTAAAAACAAGTGGCTGGTGGTCTGTGAAGAAAGTGAAATGCCGACCCTCCAAAACAAATCGGAGTGCCGTGTGGCTCGATACAATGCACGATATTTCATCTCTGATGGCCATAGATGTTGGCTAAAGAATGTGAAAGGTTGGCAATGGCCATATCGACGTACTGCTCAAGAAACACACCCACGGCCGTACTCGAGGCATCAGGACTAAATGTCAAGGATGTGTTGGGGTTAGGATAGGGGAGCATTTCTGCGTTGACTAAAGCGTCTTTGGCATCACAAACCCAACCTCTGCTTCTGTTATCCAGGGAACATCCCTTTGCTTTGTGGTGAGGATCGGAAACCGTGGTCGAAGAATGTCAGCAGCTGCTGGAATGAACCGGTGATAGAAATTTTTCCTGCTCAAGAATTTCTGCAGGCCCTCAACCATGATAGGTGTTGGAAAAGCACGGACTGCCTCTACCTTGCTGGCTAAGGGAAACACACCATGAGCCATGATCTTGTGTCCCAGGAATCGATGGTGGACTTGCTAAATTGACATCTGCTAGGGTTAATGGGAAGACCAAATTCCTCCAGCCATTGGAACAGGCGGCTCTTGCAGTGCGAGATATCCTGTTCAGTTTGACTGGCTATGAGGATGTCATCCAAGTGTATGGAAGCGATTCTGCCCAATGCATCTATAAGATGCTAGAAAGTTTGAGCGGCGTTGTTCAACCCAAATGGTATCCTTAAAAAATTCAAAAAGCCTTAAAGGAATAATAATGTCTTCCTTATACACCGGGATCTGATGGTATCCCTTGACAAGATCAACTTTGGAGAAAACATGGAAAATGTGCAGATGGGCAGCGAAACCTTGCATATGAGGGAAAGGGTATCTGTCGGGTGTAGTTAATGAGCCGACGGTAATCACCGCAGGGTCTACATCCACCTGTTATTTTGGGTACCACGTGTCACCGTGATGCCCAAGGACTGTTGGAGCACTGAATGATGCCTTATTTCTCCCTTGCAATAAACTCTCCCCTTGCCTGCCACAGTTAATCAGTTGGAAGATGACGAGAACTGGCGTAAATCAGTGGGTCTGAAGCGTCTATGTAATGGGACACACCCTGGGCTGTTTTGGAGGTGTTGAAATTAGGAGAGATAATAGCAGGAAATTCATTGAGCAGGACAGCATCGGCATCTTTGTGCAGGATATGCACCCCGAGATGGGAAACTCTCCCTTGGCAGCAGACCAGTGGGTATGTTTTCAAACTGGTGGCATGAACCAATTTCCTCTGCTTCACATCTACTGGCAAGTCATGCGACCTTCAAAAATCTGCACCCAAAATGACCTGTGCAATGGAATATGCAATTCCAAAGGAATATCACACCTACTTTCCCAATTGCGACCCATCCTATGACAAAGCAGGGAATTGTAGTACCCTCGGTTCCCATTAATGACACATCTGACCTTGCCAACATTGAGTTTTGGAATTGCACTGGTTTCAACACTTATCAGGCCATTCCTGCGCTGACATCCTTCTGGGAAGATTCTAGTCCTTCCGGCTATGCAGCCGACGGCTTATATTGGATTTGTGGGAATATGGCTTATACATACCTTGAACCCGACTGGAGTGGGACTTGTTGTATTGGTATGATGTAACCACATTTCCATCTTCTTCCTCCAGATTCCAATGAACATATTCCACTCGATTACATTCCCCCATACAATGCCGTTCGGCTGAGATCAGCAAATGGGGGGATGACTGGCCCCCTGAACGCATAATTTCATACTATGGACCGGTTACGTGGGCCAGGATGGTTCATGGGGGTACCGAACTCCAATTTACATGCTTAATTGTCTAATCCGTTTGCAGGCTGACCTGGAAGTAATTACTAACCAGACACCTCGTGCCTTAGATATGTTGGCAGAGGAACACAGCAAATCCGGGCAACCGTTTATCAGAACCGCCTAGCCCTGGACTATTTATTGGCTGCAGAAGGTGGTGTGTGTGGCCAGGTGAATCTCTCCAATTGTTGCCTTACAATTGATAATAATGGACAAGCTGTTAAAGATATCTCTTCAGGTAACGGAAACTCTCCCATGTGCCTGTGCAAACATGGCACCCCACCATTGGCTCATGGTTGTCTAAAGGGTTTCGTGGCTCCTGGTCACGGACACATTCAGCACTGATCTTTTCTGCCTTTCTACTTCTTGCCTTAATACTGATCCCTTGCATCCTTCCTTGCCTCCAGTGTTTGGTTAGACGAGCCATTCGACAAATCAGTCCCATTATGGTTCTGCAACAACAGGATTGTGCTGAGGCGACAGAGAACCTTCTGAAACGATGGGAAAAAGAAACCTCTATTATTTCGACAGGTTTGAAAGTGTAGCTCTTTTTAAGGGGTGGATTGTAGGAGTTTAGAAACAGTTATTATTTTAATGTTAGGAATTCTGAAACAGTTATAGAAGGTTGAAAGAAAAAGCAAATAAAAAGCTAAAATGTTCTTTGTGTAAAATGGCGCATGAAAAACAGCAGAACAGAGTAAACAAGATAACAAAGGAATTTAAGAAATATGCACGTACACACACAAAGAGCTTGTTTAATAGGGGGTGGGGAAAGGAGGTGTGAGTACGGGATAGGAGAAAGTTGGAGTCAGTCAAGAGTCAGGCGAATAGGGAAAAGTGCCAAACCAATCCAAGAAGGATAAATGTAAGAAAAATGTAAGGGGAGGTGAATTGAAAAATGTATAAAAACAAAGAAGCTTCCCGCCCTCGGTGTACTTTCCCGAGGTAGGGGGAGAGTACCCAACCTTGCAATGTTGTAAATGTAAATAAATGTTCTTTGTTCTCAACTTTTGTCTCGAGCATATTTTGTGAACGATCCCTAGTCAGTCCCCCAGTGGAGGGACGTCTCAGAGTACACCACTGATGTGACACATCTCAGGGAAAGACAACATGGTCGCGGACACATTGTCAAGACAGAGTATCTACTGTCTGGCTAATGGACTGGACTTCGTGGCACTGGTAGAGGCACAGCAGCAGGACGATGAGATCCCTCAGTATGGTCCGCCGTCACGGGGCTGCGGCTTCAGGACATCCCAGAAGATACAGGTAACACTAACCTCCTGTGTGACATGGCCACTAGACAGGTTCGAACCATCATCCCAAAGGCATGGAGGCGATCAGTTTCGACTCCATCCACAGGTTGGCGCAGCCATCAATCAGGACTATGGTCTGGCTCGAGGCCAGCAAGTCCATATGGCATGGATTGTGGAAACAAGCCAGTGCATGGGCCAAGATGTGCATGCAGTCCCAAACAGACAAGGTACAGCAACACACCAAGGTCCTCCCACTGCCTTTCAAGTCAACGGAAGGAAGGTTTGACCATATCCACGTGGACATAGCGGGGCCATCACCAGTCTCACAAGCTGAACTGCCTGTTCATGGTGGTTGACCGTTTCACCCGGTGGCCAGAAGCAATCCCCTGGCTGACACATCCACCAGGTCCTACTCCAAAGCACTCCTCTAGTCCTGGGTAGCAAGGTTCAAACTATCACACCACATAACCTCTGACATAGGAGCACAATTCACCCCCAGCCTGTGGTCTGATGATACCAACCAGTGGAGCGTTCAACTACACCACACGATAGCATACCACCCATATGGGATAGTGGAGCACTTTCACAGGCACCTCAAGGTTGCCCTAAGGACCAGACTCAAGGGCCCCAACTGAGTGGACGAACTTCTGTGGGGACTGCTGGGCATTCATACACCACCAAAAGAAGACCTCCACACACCCTCCACCGAGCTCGTCTATGGAGCACCACTCATGGTCCCCGGGTATTTCGTCCCACTGTCCAGAAGTCAACAGGAGGATACAATCACCATCCTGGATAGGCTGTGTGTACTGGTCGGTAACCTGGCTCCGATCCCACCCTCCAGACACAGGCAAGCAAACTTGAACATCTCCAAAGTCCGCAAAGACTGTGTCCATGTTCGTGCACAGAGGGTCAACACCATCCACCACTACAGAAGCCTTATGAAGGCCCCTTCCAAATCATCACGAACATAGGAGCCATCTTCGAATTGGACATTGGTGGCAAACCAGAGGTTTCCACCACAGACAGGCTTAAGCTGACACACGCGGACCTAACACAACCCATGGAGATGCCAGCATCTCGTCATAGAGGCAGACCTCTAAAGGCATTGGGGACTGCATCCACGGACACTACGAACTGTAGCAATGTTTCTGGGGGTGGGTCATGTGGCGACACACCAACGCGAAGATCAGACTGGCACAACGCACGGTAATAAACAGCGGCTCCACGACACCAGCATCACGAACCAGCGCGTTTGGAAGCTGGGGCAGTACAAGTCAGGCAGTCCTAAAATGGGGATGGCTAGTCTGCCCAGCTAACAGAGCAACACCAGGCTGGGGAAGAAGGGGATTCATATGGAATAATTTTCCCTTGGGCATGAATCCTGCTTATGTTATTCATGCGGCTGATGTCAGCCAATCAACCTAACAGCGGGAATTCCAACTGTATAAAATGCATCTTTCCAGCCTCTATAAAGGCAGAGCTTCAACTCCCAGGGCTACAACGCAAATTATTAATGTTACCTACAGATTTGTACAAAATCATTTTTTGCATCAACTCTATTTAATGCCTCAAAAATTAAAAAGATTGAATATCTTCAGAATTATGTCTTAGACGTGTTAAAGAGATAGGTTCTTTTTGTCATTTGACTTGGCCGTGTCTTAAGGTTCAGCCATTTGGGATATAAATTAAAGTATTTTTGCAGAAAATATTAAGGTTAAACTTCCATTGGATCCAATGTTAATTTTGAGGGGAAATATAGAGATGAAAATGAAGGTTTACAATGTCTCAAACTGAATTTTTATGATCAACTTCAGGTGTTTGAAGGAAATGTGCAGCCATGATTCGGAGATGGGGGATGGATTTGGGGATTCAGAGCTGGAATCTCAAAATGAGATCTTGTATTCCACTGGAAAAATAACATAATTTACATGATAAATATCACTTGTTTGGAAAATATGGAGCCATATTTACAAGAGGTTGGTTGGAAAACTGAAGCTCTCAATGGCTCATCCTGGTGGAGATTTGCGGTTTCACAGCGGTTTGTTCGAATTCAGGGGCCTCTTTGATAAGCTACTTTTCCTTATTTTTCTTTTAGGTCGAAGGAGGTGCTGGGAGGAAGGAGTTGGTGGGGACGGGGGTAATGAAGAGGAAGGAGGTAATGGGTAGGGAGGGAGTGGTTGTTGGGGAGGGAGTAGTGATGGGGAGGGAGGTGGTGATGGGTAGGGAGGGGTGATGGGAGGGAGGGGTGATGAGTTGACCCCCAAGTCCCAGACGCTTTGGTGCTCTTCAAGCAGTGGATGAACTGCTTCAATAACTTCCTCGACGCTGCTGCTGAGGCGGTCGACACCGACAAGAAGTTAAAAATCCTCAGGCATGAGTCGGCCAGTGGGCCTTCCTGACCATCCAAGGCAGTGCAACTCACAACAAGGCAATGGCTGGGCTACGGCTGTACAAGACTAAAGTGAACATGGCATACCCCCGTTACCTGCTGGCGTCCAGAAAGCAACAGCCTGGTGAGTCCACTGAAGAGATTGTCTGGTCCCTGGTCACACAAGTAAAAGACTGGGGAAACCCACGACCACTATATCCCTGCCTCAATGCGTGTAAGAACTGATTTGAGACACCTGCGTGTCGGATTTGAGGTCAGATTATATCTGGCAATGACTATTCGAGGAGGACTCTCTCCCACTCAAAAGGCTCAATCAGAACCTTAGACTTGGCCTAGCGCCATGCGGTGTCGATCACGGGCAGAAGGGAGCCATCTCTGTATGTTCCACCACAAGGGTCTTCCACCTGGGACTATGCATCAGGTGCTACCGGCCTGACTACGGCTGCAATCATGATGTCAGCATCATCGAGATGGAGCTTCTGTGGGCAGTCCAAGCATTTGAGATGCCTCTGCCCCACAAGGATGGGCTACGTGTTCAGTCTGTGGGAAGAGGGGACATTACCTGTAAGTCTGCAGGTCTCGACCACAGTCCGGGAGTAGCATGACGTGCATTCCTGAGGAACTTTCGACACTGACCAAGTGCGCGATAAGGGAGCGCCATCTTGTTGGCTGTCACTCCCACCCTCAGTACCTCGGCCTACCACCACGAAAAAGTCACTTCTGACCGCCACGACTCTTTCCACCTTCTTCTTCACCAAACGTTGCATGGTCAACGTGGGGGTCACCATCTTGGGAAGGTCTACCTGCTGATGACAACGATGAAGGGATGTCTATCCTGCATCAGTCACCCTGAATCAAGCCAGTCCTCACGCGATCCCAAACTCCATGATGTGGATCAAGGTGAATGGGCACAAAACAAATGGTCTTTTCAATAGCAGCAGCACAGAAAGGTTCTTGTACCCCGACATGATCCAGAGACTCTCCCTACCGATCCGACCCATGACCAGGATGGTTTCAATGGCTGCAAGGGACCAACAGACAAGTGTCTGGGGGTATTGTGTAGTGTCGCTTATGTTGGTGGGGGCGGGGGAGAGTGTTATAACGATTTCATATTGTTAATTTTGAACCGATCCTCCTGGGCCTTGACTTTCAGAATCAGTTCAGGAGCATGACGATGGCATTCAGGGGCCCCTAACTACCGCTGACCATCCACAGCCAACAGTGCCCGGCACTGTCTTGTGGTCCCAGCACGCAGCCACCTGCACTCTCCTGCGGACTCAGTACCCAGTCTCTGGCACCATACTACAACCACACCATGCCGCCCTCCATCACAGTTCGTGAACCTCACCCTGGATTGAAAAACAATGGCCACCTAGTGTAGGTGCTATAGCTCGGAGGACATGCAGTTCATCTGGGTTGAGGTTCAATGACACCTGGCAGAGGGGATCATAGCCCCTAGCACCAGTTCCTGGAGGGCACAGGTCCTCATGGTCAGAGGTACGGGCGAGCCCTGGGTAGTAATTGATTATATTCAGACCATCAACCATTTCACCCAGTTGGATGCGTACACACTTCCCCGTATAGTCGACTTGGTCAATAAGCTCGCTAAGTACAGAATTTTTTTTGACTTTTGACCTCAAGTTAGTCTACCATAAACTCCTCATTTGTCCATCCAATCGAAATTATACAGGCTTTGAGGCAGACAGGAAGCTTTTTCACTTCCTGCGGGTGCGTCTCGGGGTTACTAACAGTCTTTCTACCTTTCAGAGACTGATTGAACAGATGGTGGAGGAACACGGGCTGACAGCGATGTTCCCCTACCTTGACAATGTCACCATCTGCAACCATGACCAGCAGGACCACGACGCGAATCTCGCAAAGTTTTTGCATAGGGCCAAGTCCTTCAAATGCGTGTTCAACACGCCCTTCTTGGATGCGTAGTGGCACATGGTGTCATTGCCCCCAACCCAGACTGCATTCACCCTTCATGGAGATCCCTGTCCCAAACTCCCTGAAGGCATGTATGAGGTGCCCAGGGCTATTTTCATATTATGCTCAATAAGCTACGCCGATAAGGCCCACCCCCTAATTCGTACAAACACCTCCCCATTATCGGCGGAGGTGCAGGCTGCTTTTGACCAAATTAGAGGAGACATCGCAAAGGCCACAATGTCTGCAGTGGATGAATCTGTCCCCTTTCAAGTGGAGAGCGAAACCTCTGATGTCGCACTGGCCGTCACGTTAAACCAGACAGGCAGGCCGGTAGCATTTTATCTCGCACCCTGCACAGTCCCGAACTCTGGTACTCCTCTGGTACTCCTCTGTCAAGAAGGAGACTCAAGAGATTGTTGAAGTGGTGACACTACCTGGCCGGTAAAAGATTTATCCTGTTGACTGACCTGAGGACAGTGGCCTTCATGTTCAGTGCCAAACAACGGGGTAAAAACAAGAATGACAAGATTCTGAGGTTAAGGATAGAATTCTCCACCTACATCTATGACAGCTTGTACCAGCCGGGTAAGCTCAATGTCCCCCTGGATGCCCTAGCCCAAGCGACGTGCAGCAGCACGCATCTCGACCATCTCCAGATCCTCCATGACCATCTATGTCACAATGTCATGAGGTTGTATTATTTAGTTAAAACGCAAAACCTCCCGTACTCCATAGAGGATGACTGGTCCACGACCAGACACTGACAAATCTGCGCCAAGTGTAAACCTCAGTTCTACCTACCATAAAAGGCACACCTCATCAAGACCGCCCGTCCTTTCGAATGACTCAGCATCGATTTCAAGGGCCCCCTCCTGACCACAAATAGGAACGCCTATATCCTGATGGTGGCAGACATTTTCTCCAGGTTCCGCTTTGCAACGCCCTGCCCAGATATGACCTCAGCTATGGTCATCAAGGCCCTGAGCAGTATTTTCTCTCTTTTCGGGTACCTCGACTACATCCATAGTGACAGGGGGACCTCGTTCATGAGAGAGGAAATGCAACAGTAATTTTTGGCCAGAGGCACAGCCATCAGCAGGACCACCAGCTTTAACCCCAGAGGTAATGACCATGTGGAAAGGGAGAACAGCACCGTCTAGAAGGCGACGACCCTGGCCCTCAGATCTAAAGATTTGCCAGTATCCCGCTGGCAGGACGTCTTGCCCAAACCCCTCCAGGCCATCTGGTCTTTACTATACACCGCTACTATGACCACCCCACATAAATGCCTCTTTGCTTTTCCTAGGAGATCAGTGAATGGTTCCTCCATCCCTCCCTGGCTGACCACCCTAGGGCCGGTTTTACTTCGGAAGCACATCAGGGGCCATAAGACAGACCCACTGGTTGAAGTGGTGCACCTCATCCATGCAAACCCTCAATACGCCTTTGTGAGGTACCCGGATGGCCATGAGGACACTGTGCCAACATGAGACCTGGGAAGGGCTGAAGTCCCTGAGACCGCCTTGCCGGCTAGTGACCCCACCGCACACCCGATCGTGCAGCATTAGAAAATGACCCTTTAGCCTGAGCTGCCTGCCTTGCAACTTGACGTCCAGGCATCTACCACCATGCAACAGCGAAGGACCCCCCAACAGTCCGGGAGTCCACCGCTGACATCCTTTTTCAGACAGTCCCTGCAGTGGACACTCAGCTGTTGGTCCCCTCCTGGAGGAGCCCTGTACAGACACGCCGGTCCTATGGTGGTCCGGCAGACAGAGGAGACCGCCTGAGCAGCTTATCCTCAAGCTCAAGTGTGGCCAAACTTGCTCAATATAAGAGCCACAAACGATAAAGCTCAGATGCTTGAGAGTCGCAGGAGAAGAACAAAATTCCCACAGACATTTTCATTGTTCCATCCACATTTTGTAACAAAAACATTATATCAGTGTTCAGAAATGCATGTTAAAAGCCATCATATTTATTCATGCCTGCAGTATCTAAATGGTTAATTTGCATTAGTTTCAGACATCACAAAGACACAAACATGTCAAATAAGGTTAACCAAAAGAAGAAGAGATATTTTAATCAGATTCCACCTGACAAATTTCCACCTGATTATAATCTGATCTTTTTCTGACTAAAATACAATGCTACAAATATCAGGCTATTAAAGACATGAGTCGGGTAGGCGAGGGGGTGGGTAGAGACCGGCAGCGCGAGTCGGGGAGGGGAGGAGAGACTGGCAGCGCGAGTCATGTGGGGAGGGAGAGACCAGCAGCGAGTCTGGGAGGGGAGGAGAACAGCAGTGCGAGTCGGGGAGGGGAGGAGACCAGCAGTGCGAGTCGGGGGTGGGGGGGGAGGGGAAGACCAGCAGCGAGTCACATATTAAAGGTAAAAGAGCCGCATGTGGCTCACGAGCTGTGGTTCGGCCACCCCTGCTCTAGCTGTTGGGGGGGGGGGGGAGGGGGGCTTCTTTTCCCACCCCTGGTTTGCTGGGTTTTGTCCTGCTGCTTTTGTGTTACTATATTGTAGCTGTTACTATGGTTGTAGTGTCACCCCCGCTTGTGGATTATGTTCTGGTGGGTTACATTTTTATTAAAGGGGGTGATTGTAGTGATATGATTGTACGTGTTGGCTGCCCCTCTCTCCGGGTGTCCTTCTACCTTGGCTCCTCCCTTAGTCCTGCCCATGTGACCCCAAGCCATAAAGGTCATCCCCTCTCTTTACTGCTCCTTCCTAGCCTTGGACCTGGGCCAGCAGTCTCTCGCTCAATAAAGCCTATCGTTCCTGTCAGTCTTTGTCCGATTCATATTGCGGCTAACGAGAGCGCCCAACAATGATCTATTAAAAAGACTGGAAAGAATGGGAACATGTGACAAAGCATCTGACCAAATAAGGATAAGACTAAATAAAGTGTTTGGGGTCGCAAAATCAGGGGAATGGGAGAAGTAAACAAGGGCGGGCTTTAAGACGAGGAGAGGAACAGCTTTTGATAGGTTAAACGAACAGACCACATTCATGGGGGACTTGTACAAGTTCTTGAGAGTGTCCATTGCGCTCTTGTACGTGGAGTAGCCTTTGGTTGCCTCGAAGTCATGGGAACACAGATTTGACCGAAGTAGGAACAGCCTCTTCTGATCTGAGTCCAGGATGCTGCCTGCGTGTGCCTCGATGATTGCCTCGACCACGTGCTGCCACATCTTGAAGTGTGTCTGGGTTTCTGGGTCAACTCCGAGGCTCCCTGCGCTCAGGAGCTTTTGATTATTGATCCACAAGGCTAAGATGCATTAGTTGATGGTCAGATTTACTCAGAACCCTGGATACTTTTAAATTTCCCACCACCTAACTGTGATGATTCTTTATTCAGGATATGTTTCTCAGGGTATCGGGGGACGACCAAATATACTTGGAGGGGGTGACTTTAGTTTTTGCTGGATCCTGTTCTGGACAAGTCAACCTCGTCAATATCCCAAATAAAAGCAGCGAAAACTACCTTGGCTTTTCTGAAAGATTGAAATTTGAAAGATGTGTGGAGGCCAATCCCCCTATTATTCCTCGACATGGATTGGCATTTCTTTTTATCAATGCAGCAAATTCGGAGAACATTCGTCCGAATATTTATCTTGAACCTTTCACCCTGTCTATCTTGATGCCAGAAAAAAAGAACTAATTCACAGAGATGGCATTTAAACCTCACCCAACTTCAAAATCCAGATTTTGAAAAGGATATTAGCGACCAGATAAAGTTATTCTGCGAGTCAAACTGTGCCTCCTCGCCCACGAGTTTTATATTTATGGGGACAAACAATATCACATACAAAAGGGATGAAGAAGAAATACATGGCAGAAATAGAAGAGCTGGAAACAAATTTGGAATTTGGAGGAGTTTGAACAGTTTGGTTCCAAGGAATTCACACAATTAATAATAACTCAAATTAAACACAAATACATGAACCACCCCATCCCCCCTCCATCCCCTCGCTAAAAGAAAAAGAATTAAAATGAGGACAAGGGACCCCCAACTGGAGCACTGATTACTTTAACGACCCTTTTCATAAACTGAGGTCTAAAGGAGAAAGGGAATGTCTGAGCTTCAGTTAAATATTCATATATGGGCTCCACATTCCTCCACAATATATGGATGTTGTCGCCCGCTAACCTGGACACAACCCAGTACACAAGATGGCTGACGAATGCGGTGACTGCACAGATCCCATGGGAACCAACAAACTTCGTCCCAGGTGACATTCCACACGGCGGGAAGCACTGAGCAATGGCGGAAACACCCACCAATTCGAGGCTGGTGTTGCCATCTCGTAAGTCCTGTCGTCAGCAGCGGGAGAGTATATAAGCAGAACTGCCAGTTCAACAAACCAGTGTTCGACTTCGACTACTTGGGTGTGTATCGTTCATTCCACACTTCACGGTAAGTGTGCTGGATATCAGTGTGAGCGATAAAACTTTCACCATCGACCACCTCAAGCCAGCGCATCTGGACATTAGCAAACCGGTCTCCACTCAGCCCCCACGACACAGATATAGGCGACAGAAAGCAGCGAACTGTGCTCTAATCACTGGTTCTGGGGAGGTGGGGGATCATGCTAACTGGGATGCCGCCCTGTACACAAGATGGCTGACGAACTTGGCAATGACGCAGAGTCAATAGGGACCAATAACGTTCGTCCCAGTAGACATGGCAGGAATCAACAAGGAATGGAACACCGACCAATTGGAGGCCAGCACGGCTGTGACATCACTCCAGCGACAGCAGCGGGCAGAAATAGAAGTAGAGTTGCCAGTGTAATAAAGGAGTCTTTGACTTTGATTTCTTGAGTGTGTGTCCTTCTTTCAACCCTTCACAGTAGTGTGCACGCTCCAATTTCAGATCGAATGGTCTTGCTCATCTTACATCGGGAGTCATGTGTCCAGTTTCCTTACCTGAAGCGTGAGAAGTGCACAAAGATTGTCAGACTTGTTTCTGGGGTGTTTTAAACGGTTGATAGGAGGAAAGTTTGAAAATCGATTTCTTTGTTGTTGGAAGAAAGGGAGATGACCTGACAACATTATGAGACGACACGGCAACATGGATCCAGAGAGGATAATGTTAAGCAGCCGAACACCGAGTGTCACAATTTCCCAATAACTGATCACCTGCTTGGACTTTAAGAAACATCTTCAATGAAAATGTAATATCCTTGGAATTCTCTCCCCTGTTGAAGATTCATTTGAAATTGGGATCCATGGACTTGTGATGAGTTTATTGCCGTATCCATTCGTAGAGGGATAACATGCATTCAACTTAGATGCAGATACTTTGAAAAAAGTAGCAGACATTAAATTGGAAGCGGTAATAAATATGAAGGAAAGATTGAGAATAAATAGTCTCCCTTGCAGTTGGGGTACAATGTATTGCTTGAGATCAGAGGAATCCTGGAGCCAAGACAAAGTGATCCTGTGTTTCCCAAGGATTTGATTGAGTTGTTGGGGTAGTTAAAGTGGAAGGGCCGAAAGGTCTCCTGCTCCATCCACTGCCTCTGTTTTCTGTCTTGCGATGCTGAATGGGTGCGCCTGTGTGTTCGCTCGCTCGCTCGCTGATTGGTTGCTTCAGTTGCGCGAGCCAATGGGTTGATTCGGTGAGGCCGCTATTGGATTGGACGCTGAACTCGGGTTGGATTGATGGGCGGAGTCGCGGGCTGATTGGCTCTTGCTGTGAGGAGGCGGGACGTTTGCGGTGGCGTCGTCTGCTCGGGGTCCGTCGCGTCGTCGCTGGTCCAACGGGACGAAGTTAGTGGCGGCGCCGGGACCTTCCTCAGCCGCGCGGTCCAGGGAAAACGGGCGACCGGCAGCCCTCCGGGCCCCACCCGGGAGCGGCCGGTACCGGCGGGGTGTTTGAGTGGAGCCGAGGCGTCGGTGCGAGGCCTGATGGCGCCGACAGGGCGAGGCCGGAGGCCGTGGGGTAACTGGCAGCGGGAAAGGGGCGGGGGAGGGGCAAGAAGAAGTTTGGAAGTCTGGTTGGCGCATGCGCGGTGGATTTGCGACTTGGAGTTGGGTTTGCGCATGTGCGGCTAATATGCACGTGCCGACTGACGGGCCACTCAGCAAAGCCACAAGTCGCGCATGCGCACTGAAATTAAGATGGCTTCCCCAACCGATGGACCCTGAGAAACTGAATCACAAAGTCAATCCGCACATTTTGGGTTTTACGTGTCCCGTGTCTCTGTTCCCCTTTGAAAATCATTTGATTTTAAAAATACACTCTAAGACTTCAGGGCTCCTCGCACGGGGGGGAAACTCCGACTTGCGTCCATTGTGGTATCTGACTGAACTTTTGGGTTCCATTGCGGTCGCAAGTCGGGAAGGACTTGGGGTCATTGGGTCGCTTAGGAAGGGATGGAAAACCAATCCATTTTTTTTTGCTTCCAAATGTTCATAGAATGTGTTTGATTCCATCCGTTGTTCCTGTTGTAGCATCACATTCTTCATAAAGTTAGATGTTATTATTTTAAAAGTTGTGTCTCTTGAACAATAATGCTCCAATCCTTCTGATCCTGACGTACCATGTGTTTAAAATGTAATGTTTCTCAGTTACCTGTCCGAATGGCTTAAAAATATAGGGACTTTGGTGTTAAAAATACAGGGTAAAGATTTCACCAATCCTTTTGAATTTATGATCTCTGGGATTTCTGGACATGTTTTCTATTTAGGTTGGTGTATCATGCAGACCTGTTTGGTTGCAGCAAGTAAGAAGTTATCGCCTTGTAGCATCTGCTGTGGCAGCGCTACCAAATAAAGAGACATCCACCCAAGGTGAGAGTAAACCAAAGACTGGCTTTACTGTTTTAAATTCCCCACATGTGCTCGCTGGCCCACCCACTTCTGGTGACGTACTCCCTGACTTCCCGATTTACGTCATTGTGTCATGGCGTCACTCTCCAGCTGTCTGCCTCTACGTGGAAGTGGAGGGCTCCTCAGCCCATACATGGTGCTAGGAGTGGGCTCCTTCTCGTCAGTGAAGGGGAGTCCGTGCCATCTTGGACTATCCGAGTGTGGCAGTGATTTGGCCTCTTATTGCTCACCTGGTCACTTGGCATGCTACAATCTCAGTGTTTATAAGCGGGAAATTCTTTCAATGTTTCATTCAACTTTATTACAGAATTCTTCCTAGATTATCTGTGTACCATTGAAGGTTATGGGTTTTCTTGAACAGGGATCATGATTTTACTCATAATTTGGTGAGCCAATGGATGGGACATTTTTTGCTCATGCCCCATGGGAATCGAAATAAAAATGTAGTGACAAAATTAGGAAGGTTTGTTGACCCTTCTTTTTAAGCAGGATGTCATGATGATGTTCATCTTGCATATGATTTGTCAGTTCTTAATGGCAGCTGCCATATTGGCATTGCAAGGAGAGATGGGAAATGGGTCAGGTCCTTGATGGTCCCAGTAATGCAATGTGGAAAGATGTCATGGGGCTGAATGTGGTTTAGGGAGGGAGAGGGTAGAGTATTAATTTTTAAGAAACGTATGTTGCCAGCCACCTATCAATATTTTTTATCAAATAGAAACTCCTGCTGGTAGAACCCATTTCCTACTTTGAACATTCCCAATGTCATTATCTAAGCAGATATTGTTCAATCTCACTTCTCCTTCTTCCAAGTTATCTGGATGCAAGCAATTCTTCTGCTGTGCACAGAATTAAACGTTTCTAAATTTCACCAGGTTTTGGTGCTCGAAAGGTAAATGTTTCCTGCTCAGGAAGGTTCTTGTAGGGTTTTTAGAGATTTGTTGTTCCAGGATTTCCACAACTGAGGTACCTTCATTAGTCACCTCAATGTCTGGCTGAAGAAACTTGCCCCATCAGGATTTTCCAGATGGTAACTTCTTTTTGCAAGCTATTACATAGTTCCATTCCTCTTATTCAAAACAACAGGAGTTCTTTCTTCTGCTCAAGCTGTTGTTAGATAAACAAAACCCACGTGTGACTTTCCTCTAAGCACCCTGCAGAAAAGTACTTGTAGCCATCCTGGCTCCATTTCCAAACAATGGTCATTCATTTTATGACATCAGTTCGACTAACACCAACTTGTGAATGTGAATAACTTTCTCCAGAGATCTTCAATATTTCTTCAGTCTTTCAAATAAAATGTTTTATAATATATGTGTGTGTATGTATGTAACCTACTCTAAATCTTACCAAAATCCCAAATATTACCAAATTCTCCAAATATATTTATCCATTACAATATCACGTAAGGTGCATTTAAGAGACTCTAAGACAGGTTTACATGGGTGAAAGAAAAACAGGGTTGTAGCGGACGCAATGCCACCGTCAGTTCACAGACTTACCTGACACGTCGCAGGCTAACAGTGCTGGACACCAAAGTACAGTGAGTGGATCAGATGAAGCCCCTGCCTAAAGGCACGGGGCACAAATGGCTGGTAGCTTTAACCTGCTGGTCCTCTGGACCAGGTGTTCACTAATGTTCTCATTGAGAGGCAGGGAATAAAAGGTCTGTATGTCTGCAATAAACCAGTCTTGAGTTGACTACCTTTGTATGTGTTTTCCTTTATTTAGTAGCATCTACCGCAGTAGCTGCTACAGGGTTTTTTTTTTGTTAGAAATATCAAGATCAACAAAACATCGTGGGTCAAAGGGCTTGTACCGTGCCGTAATATCTGTTATTTCTGTTATTGCTTGATTTGAATATCTGTTGTAAGCTCTGTGAGACTTCAATAATGTAGCAAATTTGGGCAGCAACATTGCAGTCAGAAATTTGTATCTCCTGGTTGACTTGAGTTTTTTACCTTTTCACACAATGCTTTATAGTTCTGGTCAGTAAGAAAATAAATATTGTGCATGTTGAATATGTCATTATGTCTGAAAGTAACACTGGAAAAGAGTCATTAACACCAAGGTAAATAGCACCCTGTAGTGGGTGGTGCAGTTTCCTGATGGGCACAAGTTATCCCTCAGTGGCTACAGTGATGTGAAACTGTGGGTAAATTATTTTGATTTATACATGGCAAAATTGGCTGTTATTTGTTCCAATTTCAGGTAGATGAGATTGCAAAGAGGGTAAGGATAGAAAATAGTTGGGGAACAAAACTGGGGCTTGCATTTGATGGTGTGAAAGTCAAAATGGAAACTCAGAATAGGCTAATCTGATTAAGCAAGCCACTGGCTCTTATACTTCCACCAGAAGTGAATTGAATTTTGAGGCATTTACGGTGGGTAATTTCAAAGTCTGTTGATTGTAAGAATAAATTAAGAGACCTTTTGCCCCTGGCTGTGCTGAAATATTGTTTTGTTTATTAACTAAATCTTTCTGAGAGGGAGAATAGACTGAAGCTACTTTACTACTCGTTGTTGATGAATCTTGCAGTAAGATCTTTCAACTAATTACAGACTCCTAATTCCTCCCCCTCCTCGGTCATTTTCTCCTGCAATCTACATCATTTACCACCATCGAGGGATTCTCATGCAGGGTAAAGTTTCACAATCACCTCCTCCAACCATGTCTGTTCTCTCTGTGGCAGGAAACCCAATGCAGAGTAAATGACAGATTGGCTGAGCACCTCCAATTTGATCACAATGGCCATCTTGGCTCATGGTCACAAGCCGTTTTAAATTCCATTCCATTCTCACACTGACCTTTGTCTTCTGCCTCCTCCATTGTCAGGGTGAGGTCAAATCCAGAGGAACCATCTCTTATTGCATTTGTGACTCGAGAGTATGCATATGGAATTTTCCAAAATCATGTAACCTGTCCACCACCTCCCCCCTCCACAGGTTTCACTCTCTCTCCTGCTGATTCACCAAGTTCCCCTCGTATTCTCCCTTCCAAACCGATAACTTTTAAATGTGGGCAGAGAAATGGCAGATGGAGTTTAATCTGGACAAGTGTCTTGCTCTTCGAGAGGACTTGTCATACTGTTGCATAGAGGGATCTTGGGGTACAAGCGTGAGCTCCTTGAAAGTGGCAACACAAGTGTAGGGTGTTAAAGAAAGTATTCTTCATTGAGCAGGGCATTAAGTATTAAATGTGATTAGGTCACATTTTGAGTATTTTCTGCAATTCTAGTTGCTGCATGACAAAAGGAATTCATCTGGGGTTTGCTTGGGATAGAGCATTGGGTCTGAGGAGAAGTTGGACAAATTTGGATACTTTTCTTTGGAGCATGGGAGGGTGAGAGATGACTTGGTTGAAATTTATCCAATTATTGTAGTCCTGGAGAAGACAGATTTCTTCTTTCCCGGCCCCCGTGGGAGATGTAAAAATACTACGATCCCTATATTGAACATGAGAGGGGAAAAGGAGACAAGTGAAGCAGGGTTTTGCACAATGCAGTGGGGATCTGGCCCACACTGCCAGGATAGTGGTGAAATCACCACGATTTAAGAGGCATGTGGTTGGGCACATGAACAAAAGGGAATGGGTGATGTGTATGGACCATGTGCTGACAGATGGAATTAATTTAAATGAGCATCATGGTCACCACAGACATTGTTCACCAAATGGCCTATTCCTGGGCTGCTCTGTTGGGTGATGATTCATCTCTTTTCAAGGATTGTTGCTGATGGGCAATATACTTTTCACAGAGGTCTATCTTCAATTCATGTATTTAGAACATTTCCATGAGTTAATTCCCCGTAGAAACAGCAGTTTATCATTCAAGCTGTGTAGCCACAGCAAAAATGCAAAGTTTGAAGGCCATCATTACTGAATCCATTTTAATCAGCCTTCACCTTGTACAATGTTCAGTTGAGAGAAGAAAATCAAAATGCAACTTTTAACCTCTAGGAAAGATGAATAATCCTCTGTACCACAGAATTATTGCTGAAAAAATATTTGGAAAATTTTGTGAATTCAGCTTCCAAAGAGGTGATGAAGAGGAACCACAACAAGAATTAAAAAAATTAAACCCAGAACATTTATTGGAAGACGTTCATCACAATAAACATGTTCAGGTTCAGTGATGATCGATTCTGGAATGGCATGTGGCAGTAATAAATGGAATGCAGGATAGATATATTCCAAGGAAAAATAAATTAATGATTTGGATTGTGATTTAAATGGTTTTGTGGCCAAATTTGCGGAGGTCACCAAGATAGGGGACAGAGTAGGAAGTGTAGAAACCGTAAAGTTGGAGAAGGATATAAACAGATTAGGAAACTGGGCAAAATGATGGCAGATGAGATTTAACACCGAGAAATGTACAGTTGTACATTTTGGCAGTGGAAATAAACAGGAAGCATACTATTTGGATGGGATGAAAATTCAGACCTTGGATGTGCAAAGGGACCTGGGTGTCCTTGTGCAAGGAAACCTAAAAGTTAATAACCAGGTGAAATTGGTCATGAAGAAAGCGAATGCTATGATGGCATTCATTTCAAGAGGAATGGTGTAGAAGAGTAAAGAGGTGTTGATGAGGCTCTATGGGGCACCGGTGAGACCTCATTTCAAGTACTGTGTGCAGTTTTGGGCCCCCTATGTGAGAAAGGATGTGATGTTGTTGGAGAGGGTGCAGAGGAGAATGACTAGGATGATTCCCAAAATGCAAAGGATAACGTACAAGGAGTGTTTGACAGCTTTTGGGTTGTATTCATTGGAGTACAGGAAATTAAAGAAGAAATCTCATGGAGGGATTTTGTGTATTGAAAGGTTTAGATAGGGTGGATGCGGGTAAGATGGTTCCCTTGGTGGGTGAATCGAGGACAAGAAAATTAGAGGTTATCCTATAAAACAGAGATTAGGAAGAACTTGTTTCGCCAGAGGGTCGTGGATCTGTGGAACCGCTGCCACATACAGTAGTGGAAGCCAGATCACTGAGTATTAAATCAAGAAATAGTTTTGTTTCAGTTTACGGAGCAGATTCGATGTTCCTTTGTCCTCATTTGGGAGAGATTATCGAAGGCAACTGAGAAAAATGGAACAATTCTAGGCAGTTGTTAGAATAGGTTATTAGTTTGGCATCTCTATGTAAAACTCCAAAACTATCTGTCACTTTGGAGCGGTGCCTGTCCCTCCAACTCCTGAGGAACATAGATTTGCTAATATGTCATGTGTTCATTCAGCTACAAATGATTCTCTTATTCAAATATGCCCAGAGGTCACTTGCATTTCATTTCAGCTTCACATCGTTTTGGGTGGGTTTTCAGTTGTAAATGTGGCCAGTTCCACTTTGGGAGAGAATTTCTTGTCACATTTTTCAGTGATGTATTTGTCAAAATGCCGTTGTGTGGACTGCAGCTCTTGAATGCAAGTGAGCTACATTTATTGTCCTTCCAATGCCATCTGCTGCCTGACAAGTCTTCAACCTGGCTCCTGCCCTTTCCAAGCCTTCCTCAAGTCTTTTCCTCGCCTCGTGTCCCCATCATAATGGTGTGCAGACATGCAATAAGCCACCATATAAAGGCAGGGTCTATGAGACGCAGGCTTGTAATACCCCGGATTATCTTAAAATGTCAAAATTGGAATGGCAAGAATTGTGCCTAGCCCACAGATCTGACAGCTGCTGGGCTTCACGATTGTATGTGGTTCTGAACAAACTAGAGATTGGCAGCCTTGCAGAGATGATCGTCCCCTGAACAATTCCACCATGCCTGACTGATACAATATTCCAAATTGACAAGACTTCTCAGCAAACCTCCATGGCAAATCTGCATTTGCCAAAATAGATCTAGAATGTGCTTACTATTATATTCCATTTGAGTATTTGGATGTCACAAAGACAGCAGTGATGCTCCCGTTCGGCATGTTTGTGTTTCTGAGAAAACCATTCGGTCTATGGAATGCAGCTCAGAAATTCCAGTGGGTCATGGACCACGAACTCACTGTCCATGGGTTTGTTTGGTGCTTGTGTTGATTGAGGAGATCTGGTTGTAAGTGTGGATGAAGAGGAGCACAAGAGCCACCTTATCTCATTGTTTCTAAGGCTTGAGGAATGTGGTACCGTGATCAATCCCAGGAAAGTGTTTCTGGTGTTTCTGATCTTGTATTTTTGGGAGCTAGAGTTATGCCACATGGTATTTTGCCTGATGAATGGAAAGTGGGTGAAATTTGAGAATTTCCTCCCTCTGTTACGTTTGGCCAGTTGTGATGGTTTTGAGGTATGAGGGATTTTTATTGCTGTTTCCTGGTGAATGCCACTACACCTCTTGCTGTACGACTCAAAGGATCTGATCTCTGCTTCAAAAAGACATTATCTTTGGGAGACCATCCTGTTTATGCTTTCCATGATGTGAACACTGTTCTGACATATGTCACTAAGGTTGTACATCAAATGCCCAAGATCTTGCTCTCTTACCACAGATGCATCTGACAGTGCTGTGGGACCAGTGTTCGAACAACGAGTCTGTGGGCAATTGGAATCTCCGGTGTTTTTTTTCAGCCAAGCGGTCACCGGCTCAGGCAAAGTATAGTACATTTGGGCAAGAACTCTGAGCTATCTATCTCGCAGTGAAACATTTCAGTTTTTTTTTAATTTATAGTTTTGTATACAGTACAATATAATACCAGAATCGTATCCAAATGATACATTGATCAAAATAGAATAACAAATAAATGGTTGTACTGTCCATAAAAGTGAGAAGAGAAGAAAAGTATAATGAAAAAAAAAACAGATCTAGGTTCAAAGCTCCTGTGATAACTATTTCCTCCCAAAAGGAAAGGCAGGACATTAAAAAAATATTAGAATTAAACCAACATGATAAGGTTCAACCATTAAGATTAATGAAAAGTGGTGGTGGGGTGGAGAAGTAAATACATTAGATATCCAAACCCATATCTAAATATGGTTTCCATATTTTGAATAATGTATCATACCCAGTTAATATTATACATCACCTTTGCTAAGGGAATACAATTTTGCATTTCCCCACAATCAATTTTAAGATGGGATTCAGATTTCCATGGAATTGCTATACATCTCCTGGCCACTGTCAATGCAACTTATAAAAATAATTAATTGTTCTTTGAGAAATTGAATTAGGCTTCCAAATCATATACATTTCCCAAAAGTAAATGCTCAGGTGTTGATGGTAAACATTATTATAATTTGTTCCAAAAACTTGCCCAGATCTTTCCAAAATGATGTCACCTTGAGACATGACCAAAGAGAATGTATAAACGTACCAATTTCTGTGCCACATCTAAGACATAAATTTGAAAAAATTGCAATAAATTAATTGATATAGCATTAAATATAATTGATGAATAAATTTGTAATTAACTAATCTATGAAAAACATTAATTACTGTCTCAACAAATGTCAGACAAGCAAAAAGGGTCAATTTCAGTTCCCAAATGCAATTCCCATCTTTCTTTTGATTTATTCAAGTCTGGGTTTGGAGATTCCTCTTGAAATAGTAGATACAATTTTGAAACAAATTTATTTGTAATTCTCTCATGAATCCAAATTTCCAATTCAATATTTCAGCTTTTTATTGGAAGGTCATTGTTACACAATTTGTACAGACCACCAGCCTCTTCTGCATTCTGAAAATAGAAGCACACATCTCTATTTGCACAGAGAGATTTGGCACTTGGAGTTCATCCTACAATTTTCATCGGACACACAGCATATCTGAGGAAAAGTGAATGCTGTGGCTGGTGCCCGATCCAGGCGCGACATTACATCCAACAATTGCCATCGATTTCACTGCCATGGCTCATGCACGGCACACTGATGCCGATTTCATCAGGTCAACTCTGGTCTCCATTTTCAAGATGTGACCCTGGATGAATCGGGTGAAAAGTTGGCCTGTGATTTTTTTTCCACCAACAGGAAGGACTCTGCCGTTTGTGTGGCAGCTATGAGGCAGGAGATTTTCTCTTCATAATCTATCTCTTCCTGGTAGAAGAGCATCAATCAAACTGGTTAAGGAAGATTTTATCTGGTTTCATGTTGAACAGAATGTTGGATTATGGGCAAGGACTCGCTTGCTGGTTCAATGGCCTAAAGTCTCCAGGCACATGAAATTCAAGCTGGGGGATTTTGTTGTTTTGGATTCCCATTTCCAGCACGTGCACCTTGTGGCTTGGAAGGTCCACTTCTGCCAACTCGGCAATGTACTTATCTGCTCACATGTGAGGACTGGACGACCAGGTAGCAGGATGAAATTCCTATCATCGGCATCTCTGCAGAGACAATTGTTTGGGCTTTTGTGGATCATTGGATTCCATCTTTTGGTGTTCTGGGCACTACTACAACAGATCAAAGGTTTCAGTTCGAGTCAGCATTGGTCCGAGCTCTCACTGATCCTCTGGGCACAACCTGAATTATCACTGAGCATTTCAGGCAAACAGCTTCTTTGAGCGTTTCCATTGACAATTGAAAGCAGGTGGTGATGCATCTCCATGGAGCGAACGTTTGGCCATGGTTCTCCTTTGCATGCCTACTGCTGTTAGGGCAGATCATGGATGTTTAGTGGTAGAGCTAGTCAATGGCTGTATGCTGACCTTGCCAGGTGAGTTTGTGAATCTGAGTCCAGGCACAGTGCTCAATGAACAGGTTAGTTATCTTGATTGTCTTCGAGAAAATGATTTGGCAGAGAATGATTCCAACTGAAACGGTATCTTCTTATGAACCAAAGTAGCAACACCTCGAGCTTTCGAATTAAATGGAGATGAAAAACATGTCCGACCCAATCTCTTTTCAATTTCATATGTTCTTTCTCAAACATATGAGTTTCTTGCAAAAAAGCAAGATCAACCTTCATTTTCTTTATATATGCCAATATTCACTTTCTTTCAATCGGATTATTGTCCTTTAACATTAAAGATCACAAAATTGAAATGAGCCATAACTTAATTTCCTCCTGAGATTGACACTTCACACAAGTAAATGCTCTTCACAAACCCCTCTTTTCAAAGAAGAAAATCCTGTAAAAAAAAAACCTACGAGTATAAGAGTCGGATCCCCCTCTGTGGACCAGGTGCAGCTAATACCACAAGTGGCAGATGACTTTAGAAGTAGTCGAGTCAACCACCACCCCCCAACTGAACATTAAAACCCATCAGTCATCCCAGTGATAACACCCACATTGAGCTTGAGCTTCATCTTCAACAACACTCACCAATTCTGATTCCAACTTCTTTTCCCCATACCCATACCAATCCTCGGACATTTTCCCCATTAATTCCTTCAAATCTGGGAAGGAATTCACAAAAGTTAATGCACCATAAGGACTCTCAAAACATTGAGACTGATCAGGCCCATAAAGTAAAGTAAACTTATACCCTTTCTTCCACAGAACTGCTTTGGCCAGATTAATCTCTTTCCGTCACTTAATAATCTCCTGACTTAAATCAGCATAAAATAAAACCATATTGCCTTGAACCATCGTAGGGCTTTGATCAAGGCGAGCTTTCTGAACCGCAAGCCGCAAAATCATTTCTCTATTCTGATATCGCAAACATCTTAAAAGAACCGCACTTGGCATTTGACCCGGAAAAGATTTTGTCCTTAACGCCCTCTGAGCCCGATCTAAAAAAACTCAACTCCCAACATCTCTGGAATCTATTTCCAAAAATAATTTTACAGGATTTGAATCTTCAATATCTTCCAGCAGACCAACTATCTTAATATTATTACGACAACTTTGATTTTCCAACGAATCAATGTTTTGTAACAAATCTCTCTTCTGGACATCCCAGCCTGTAAATAAATCTTCAATATGATCCATTCTCTCTGCATAATGGTCCACACGATCCTTACAGTCATTAAAAACTTCTTCTATCCTCTTAAATTGATCTTGTCCAGTGTCCACTGCTGTTAAACTCTTATTAATATCAACTTCAATAGATGTAATTTCTTCACACATACCAGCCATTTTTTTTCCTTCATACCAGCAAATTGATCATTTAAAGTTTCAAAACCTTAGTTCACAGAAGACATCATATTTTCATTTTGATGGATCAGTTCTGTAGAGGGGCCTTGAAGTCTGGGGAAGGTATCTGGTGAAACAACAGCTTTCATTGGAGAAGGAGATGTTCTTCAAGCCTCAGGCCTTCCTTCAGTGAGTCCAACTGCAGCAAGTAGTAAATCTTGCTCTTCTTCTTCTTGAACCTCTGAGTTGTCCTCCTCCACCTCTTCTCTTCCACATCATACCTGGCAGCCGGACTGTAGATCGGATCCAGAATTTCCTGCAAGTGAGAACATCTCCAGATGCTCCGCTGCATACAGGCAGTCCCCTTCCCGGTATCTAGAGCTCACATTCGGGCATTCACCCCCCACTCTCCTTAGTCAAGCCCGGCTCGTGTCGAATTCCTTACTAGCGCTCCTCCTGGCCCGGCCAAAAATCTTGGCGCCATCTTTCATCTCCGGATGTGCAGAGGATGCAAACATTTCTTCCAGCTGCTCCCGACTTGCACGTTGAGGCTTCGGATCCATGTCTAACGTGTCCTGAGGTTCCTTCTGGAAGGTCGGCCTTGCTTCTTCTGCACTTTTCACAGGTTGACAACCTAGGTTTTTTCTAAGTTGCTTGTAATGAAATGGTATTGTATGTACTGACCAGTACAGGCACGGGCTGGCAACCCCCCTCCTGATGACATCCTCTCCTGGATTCCTCCCTCGACTCCTCCACTGTGATCCAGGCCTTCACTTCCCTCACTTGGACCCGGGCCTGCAGTCTTGTGTGTAATAAAGCCTATCGTTCCCCTCAGTCTTTGTCTCTGTGATAATTGGGGCAACTGATCGTGCCCAACACTGTTTTTTTTCTTTCTTCATTTCCAGAATTCTACAGTAGAAAATTATTGTTCTAAACATTGATAAAGTCAAACGAGACATTACGGTTCGAGTATTGAACAGTTCAGTCAGGGAGAGGTGTCTTCGAACTTCTTTTTCCTACGCCATCTTGCCACGGGACTCCCCCTCAGCTGACTCCTTGAACACCATCCAATCCATGGACTCTAGGCAGACCTGCAGCTGTCTTCCCTCCCGTGACCACCTTCTGGTTGTCCTGATCTAGTAAGTGTTGTGAGCAATGTTAGGCCCCATTTCTAAGAGAGGATGTGATGGCCCAGACTTGTTTTACAAGAATGATCCTGGGGATGAGAGGAATAATGTTTGAGGAGCATTTGATGGTTCTGGGCCTGGACTCGCCCGAGTTTGTAAAGATGAGGCAGGACCTCATTGAAATCTGATGAATAGTGAAAGGGCTGGATAGAGAGGATTTTGCCAGTACTGGGAGAGTTTAGGACCAGTGGGTACAACCTCATAATAAAAGGATTTCTGCTTAAAACGGAGATGGAGAAATCTTTTCATCTAGAGCAGTGATTTTCAAACTCCTCCTCCACACCCTGGATCAAATTCCACTTAATCCCTTTGCCAGAAGTGCTCTGTTAGTAAGGAATTACTTAATGAGCTATGTGATTGGGGAAACAAAGTTTGAAAACCACTGTTTTAATCGTATGACATTGACTTGTTCTGTGCGTGGTTTCATAACTCCAGAGGAAATGGGCCAATGACAATTTATCTCAAGCAAAATCTTTCCTTCACAATTGGGTCGACTGCAGTCTTTCTCAGCCTTTTTTCCCATTCATATTCCACTTTAAGCAATCTCTTACTCATTTTTCGACACTCCAAGGAATAAAGTCCCAACCTGTTCAACCTTTCCCTGTAGCTCAACTCCTGAAGACCTGGCAGCGTCCAAGTAAATCTTCTCTGCACTCTATCAATCTTACTAATACCCTTCCTGTAGCTAGGTGACCAGAACTGCACACAATACTCCTAAGTGGGCCTCACCATCATCTTATCCAACCTCATCATAACTTCCCAACTCTTATTTTCAATATGTTAATTAATGAAGGCCAAGATGACAAAAGCTGTCTTTAGAACCCTGTCGTCCTGTGACACCACTTTCATGGAATTATGTAACTGTGTTTTATCTCTTGCTACCAATTTCTATAACTTGCTGTTCAATTTCATATCGTTGGCTTTTGGATTATTTTATTGTGTCCCTTGATCTAGAGAGTTCTGGCAGAGCAAAGGAATTTTGTTTTCTTTTGTCAGGTCAAATTTTGTCACATTGATCCAAAAACAAGTATTTTCACCATTCCTTCATTTCAGATTCTCTGCAGCTGTCGTATTGAACCTCACAGTGATGGCATCATGTTTGTCTTGTTTATCCTTTATCCCTCCATCCAGACAGATGTGTTGATCAATGAGTCGACTTCACTCATCCAGCAGCCAATTCTGCTGTTGGGCTTTTCATCCCACTTATTCAGTTTGTTATCTCTCCTCTTCTTTTTCTCAAAAAGAGAATCAGGTTTGTCTGATCATCTTCTTGAATCCCAGTGAAAGGTTATCAACCTGAAGGTTTTAAAGCCGATTATTTTTCCAGTAGATGGCTTGCCGAGTATTTCCAGCATTGAATTTTTATTTTACTGCCTTGGTGTATTACTGAGTGCTTTAAATAGTAGAAGAAATGTGGGTTGGGTTAAGTGGAGATGTCTTGATTATGGAGTGAATTTAGAAAAATAGACATAAAAGGGAAGGGAGCATGGAAATAGTTAATTCATCTTTTAAAATTGTTTTTTGAGCTATGATTGTTTTCTGATGTACGCGCAGTGTTCAGAATTAAAAATTTATTATGATGAACATGTCACAATATTTGTCATTTTGTGGCAACAATATAGGTGCAAATATTGCTATAAATTACATTTTTAAAAAAGAAATCTATTTGTGCAAAATGAAGAGTAAGTGAGAGAGTGACTGTGGTTCCTTGTCCATTCAGAAATCTGATGGCAGAGGGAGAGAAGCTGTGTTTGTACCATTGGGTGTTCGTCTTCAGGCTCCTGGACCTGTTTCCCTGGTGATAGCAGGGTGAAGAAAGCTTGGCCTGGGTGGTGAGGGTCCTTGAGGATAGAGGTTGTTTTCTTCAGACTCCGCCTCTTGGAAAAGTCCTTAATACGTGGGCCAAGGATGAAAGGGGAAAAGTTTAGTTGAAACATGAGGGGGAACTTCTCCACACAAGGTGGTGGGAGAGTGGAACAAGCTGCCAGCTGCATGAGGAAATATGAGCTCAATGTTAGCATTGAAGAATTTGGACAAGTTCAGGGATACGAGGGGGATGGAGGTCTCTGGACTGGATGCTCGTCAGTGAGACAAGGCAGAATAAGAGTTGTTTAGTGGGCGCACGAAAACATAAGACAGACAGCTGTGTACTCACCCATTTAATGGACTGTGCTTGGTGCAGCGTGCCGAGGAATGGCACGTTGATCTGTGGAGACTCCTGCCGGAAAGTGTGGGATACTCACGGGACTTTTTTTAAACTTGCCGGTAGCAAACACTTCATTATGTCCCACCTTGTCTCGTGGAGCCCGGCACATATAACCATATGACAATTTACAGCACAGAAACAAGCCATAACAGCCTTTCGAGTGCATGCCATTTCACATGAACCACTCCACTCCCTAACCATTCCCCAGCCCCTTCCCACACTCTGCCCATATCCTCCAACCCCCTCATATCCATGTACACATCCAACATTCTCTTCAATGACAGAAAGGACCCTGCCGCAACTATCTCTTCTGGAAGATCATTCCATTCTGCCACCACACTCTGAGTGAAGAAACATCCTCTAACATTTCTCCTGAAGTTTTACCCCCTTACACTTAACTCATGCCCTCTTGTTCCAGCCTCCCCTGCCCTCAGTGGAAAGAGTCTACTCATGTCTTGCCTATCTATTACCTTCATAATTTTAAATACCTCTATCATAACCCCCTTCAATTGTCCACGTTCAAATGAATAAAGTCGCTGTCTCCTTCATCTTCCTCTGTACCCTAGATGTTGTAAGTCAGGCAACATTTTTGTAAATCTTCTCTGCACATGGCCTCACCAATGCCTTAAACAGCTATACTCTAGTCTATGCTATGATTTATGAAGGCCAGCATGTCACATGCCTTCTTAACTACCGTGTCTACATGGGAAACCACTTTCAAGGAAATCTGTACCATAACTCAAGATCCCTCTGTTCCTCTGCCTTCCTCGATGCCCATCCCTGAACTTCATATGTCATATTAACATTATTTTTTCCGGAATGCAGCACCTCATACTTGTCAACATTAAATTCCATCTGCCATCTTTCAGTCCACTTTTCCAAACAAACCAAATCCTGTAATCCAAGAAAACCTTCCTCACATTCCACCAGTCCCCCTAATTTTGTATCGTCTGCATATTTGATTACCCAGTTAACCACCCCCTCATCCAAATCATGAAAATAAATGATAAACATCAGGGGACCCAGCACCAATCCCTGAGTCACACCGCTCGTCACAGGCTTCTATCCTCACAGACAGTTGTCCACCATGACTCTCTGCTGTCTGTTTTACAGCCACCTCTGACCCATCTCACTATCTATTAATCCCTAGTCACTGAACCTTCCTAACTAACTTTACATGCGGAACCTTATCAAAAGCCTTACTAAAATTCAAATAGATATCGTCAGCCACCCTACCTTCAGCCACTTGCCTTGTCACCTCTTCAAAACATTCAACAAGATTCATTAAAATGATTTTCTCTTCATAAACCCATTCTGGATGCCCCTGATCATTCCCTGCCTATCCAGATATTTGTACATACTATCTCTGAGAATACCCTCCATAACTTTTGCCACCACCAAAGTAAAACTTACTGGCCGATAAATACTTGGCCTGCACCTTCTGCTTTTTTTAAACAGTGGAACAACATTTGCAACCCTCCAATCCCGCGACACCACACCCTTCTCCAGTGATGTTTGAAACATCACTGTCAGAGCCCCGGCTATTTGCTCCCTGACCTCCCTTAATGTCCTGGGGAAAATCCCATCAGGACCAGGAGACATCCAACTCTATTGACCCTAGAAGCTCCAAATCCCTCTCTTTACTAATCCCTATCCTTTCCATAACTAAGCCATTCACCTCATTTATCTCACATAGTCCAGTGTCCCTTTTGCTCGTGAATACAGAAAAGAAAAAAAATTGTTCAATATCTCCCCCATCTCATACAGCTTCTCACTTACACATAGTCCACCGTTCCCATTTTCCAGTGGACGGACTCTATCCTTAACCCTCTTTGTACTGTTCTCGTATCTGTAAAAACCCGAAGGACTCACTTTCACCTTATTAGCTATGGATACTTCATACCTTCTTTTTGCCTTTCTAATTTCCCTCTTGAGGTTCTTTCTTCAATATAAGTAAGGATCATAAATCTCATCAATCTTTTGTTTCTTATATTGAGCATGGGCCTCCCTCTTATCCCGAATCATTCATAATTTTTCTAGAAATCCACAGCTCCCTTGAACTTATAATCTTACATTTCAGCCGATCTGGAACAAAATGATCCTGTACTCTCAAAATCTCACCTTTAAATACCCTCCAATTTTCCTGTTCATCATTTCCAGCTAAAAGATCAGCCCACACAACTCTTTGCAAATCTCTTCTCATTTCTTCAAATCTGGCCTTCCCCCACTCGAAGACCTTTGAGTTCAGACATGACCTATCCCTTTCCATAATTAAGCTAAATCTAATTAACCCATGATCACTGGATCTGAAGTTCTTCCCAATGCTCACCTCCGCCACCTGCCCCATTTCATTCCCTAACCACAGATCAAACACTGCCCCCCATCTCGTGGGCATCTCCACATACTGCTGCAAAAAGCAGTCCTGAACACGTTGTCTAAACTCTAAGCCATGCTGACCTCTCACTGACTGTGTTTCCCAATCGATGTTAGGACTTCACTTGCCTCCTTTCCAGACCCATCAACCAAGGATGAAACTTAGTTTTGTCTTGTGTCATAATGGCAGAGGACATGAAATTCTGGTACATAGTAGGTGCATTGGATGCTGCTAAAGCATGTCGTAGAAGAGAATTTGTTGCTAATCCCCTGGCAGAAAACCAGTACACGAGGCGTCGCGCAATTGGTCTGCACATGTACCTCATGCCAGACTGCCAAAATTCAACGGCACACTAAGGCACTTCTTCAACCTTTCCCAGTGGTACACACGTGGTTGGAACATGTGCATGAGGATCTGCTCGGACCATTGCCAAAATCTCAAAACTTGAGATACATTCTAACAGTCGTAGAACGTTTCACACGCTGGCCAGAAGCCATCTCGTTTCCATCTTGTGACACTGAGACAAGGGCTATAGCATTCATCATTAATTGGATGGCTAGATTTGGTTTCCCGACCCACATTGCATCAGACCACGCACCACAATTCACCCACAGTCCAACGGCCTTGTGGAACGTTTCCATCGGCAACTGAAGGCCCTACTCTCCGGACACAATATAGTCGATGAATTGCCATGGGTTCTATTGGGAGTGTGCACGGCTCCAAATGAAGATGTCTGCATTGTCCGCAGAGATGGTTTATGGTACGGTCCTTACAGTTTCATGGGACATTCATTTCACACCAACTCTGATCTGAACGTCCTTCAGCAGCTTCGACATGGTGTTGTGATCAGCAAATCTTTTCCTACCCACTGGTATGGTTCCCCTAAACAGAATGTGCCCCCAAAACTCCTGGACACTGATTATGTTTTTGTGCACAGATAGGTCCCAGGAGCGCCATTACAATGACCGTATGAGAGCCCTTTCCTTGTGATGAAGAAGGATGGGGTTGTGTATACTTTGGACATTGGGGGGCATTCACAGCTGTTTAGTGTGGACAGATGCAAGCCTGCCCATGTGGATCCAGAAATAATTTTACAGGATCTGAATCATCAATATCTTCCGGCAGACAAACTATCTTAATATTATTACGAGAACTTTGATTTTCCAACGAATCAATGTTTTTTAACAAATCTCTCTTCTGGACATCTCAGCCTGTAAACAAATTGTCAATATGATCCATTCTCTCCGCATAATGGTCCACACGGTCCTTACAGTCAATAAAAATGTCTTCTATCTTCTTAAATTGATCTTGTCCAGTGTCCACTGCTGTTAAACTCTTATTAATATCAACTTGAATAGATGTAATTTCTTCACACATACCAGCCATTTATTTCCTCCATAACAGCAAATTGATCATTTAAAGTTTCACAACCTTAGTTCACAGAAGACATCATCTTTTCATTTTGTTGGATCAGTTCTGTAGACATGAGGTTGACTTCCATCCCTGTTACATGTGCCTTGAAGTCTGGGGAAGGTATCTGGTGAAACAACAGCTTTCATTGGAGAAGGAGATGTTCTTAAAGCCTTAGGCCTCCCTTCATTGAGTCCAACTGCAGCAAGTAGTAAATCTTGCTCTTCTTCTTCTTGAACTTCTGAGTTGTCCTCCTCCACCTCTTCTCTTCCACCTCCTACCTGGCAGCCGGACTATGGATCGGATCCAGAAATTCTTTCAAGTGAGAACATCTTCAGATGCGCCACTGCATACAGACAGTCCCCTACCTGGTAACTCATGCTTGCATTTTGGCACTCACGCCCAACTCTCCTTAGTCAAGCCTGGCTCGTGTCGAATTCCACACTTTTGCTCCTCCTGGATCGGCCAAAGATCTCGGTGCTATCTTTCATCTCCAGATGTGCAGAGGATGTAGATATTTCTTCCAGCTGGTCCTGACTTGCACGTTGAGGCTTCAGATTCATTTCTAACTGGTCTCGAGGTTCCTTCTGGAAGGTCGGCCTTGCTTCTTCTGTACTTTTCACAGGTTGACAACCTAGTTTTTTTCTAAGTTGCTTGTTATGATATGGTATTGTATGTACTGACCACAACAGGCATGGGCTGCCCCCCCCTCCTGATGTCATCCTCTCCTAGACTCCTCCCCTGTGACCCAGGCCATAAAGGTCAAGCCACCTCTTCCTTCCCTTCACTTCCCTCACTTGGACAGGGGCCTGCAGTCTTGTGTGTAATAAAGCCTATCATTCCCCTCAGTCTTTGTCTCTGTGATTATTGGGCCAACTGGTCGTGCCCAACACTGCTTTTTTCTTTTCTTCATTTCCAGAATCCTATTGTAGTAAATTTCTGTTCAAAACATTGATAAAGTCAAAAAAGTCACTACAGTTCGAGTATTGAACAGTTCAGTCAGGGAGAGGTGACTTCTCACGTCTTTTATCAACGCCATCTTGCCACCACCCGACCCCCCCCCCCCCTCAGCTGACTCCTTGAACACCATCCAATCCACGGACTCTAGGCACTCCTGCAGCTGTCTTCCCTCCCGTGACCACCTTCTGGTTGTCCTGATCTCGTAAGTGTTGTGAGCAATTTTAGGCCCCATTTCTAAGAGAGGATGTGATGGTCCAAAGGTGGTTTACAAGAATGATCCTGGGGATGAGAGGAATAATGTTTGAGGAGCATTTGATGATTCTGGGCCTATACTCACCTGAGTTTAGAAGGATGAGGCAGGACCTCATTGAAATCTGATGACTAGTGAAAGGGCTGGATAGAGAAGACTTTGCCAGTCGTGCGAGAGTTTAGGACCAGTGGGCACAACCTCAGAATAAAAGGATATCTGCTGAAAAAGGAGATGGAGAAACCTTTTCATCTGGAGCAGTGATTTTCAAACTCCTCCTCCACACCCCCACCCCCACCCCCCGGATCATATTCCACTTAATCCCTGTGCCAGAAGTGCTCTGTTAGTAAGGGATTACTTAAGGTGGAATGTGATTGGAAAGAAAAAGTTTGAAAACCACTGTTTTAATTGTACCTCATTGACTTGTTCTGTGCGTGGTTTCATAACTCAAGAGGAAATAGACCAATGACAATTTTTCTCAAGCAAAATATTTCCTTCACAATTGGGTCCACTGCAGTCTTTCTCAGCCTTTTTTCCCATTCATATTCCACTTTAAGCAATCTCTTACTCATTTTTCAACACTCCAAGGAATAAAGTCCCAACCTGTTCAACCTTTCCCTGTAGCTCAACTCCTGAAGATCTGGCAGCTTCCTAGTAAATCTTCTCTGCACTCTTTCAATCTTACTAATACCCTTCCTGTAGCTAGGTGACCAGAACTGCACACAATACTCCTAAGTGGGCCTCACCATCATCTTATCCAACCTCATCATAACTTCCCAACTCTTATTTTCAATATGTTAATTAATGAAGGCCAAGATGACAAAAGCTGTCTTTAGAACCCGGTCGTCCTGTGACACCACTTTCATGGAATTATGTAACAGTGTTTTATCTCTTGCTGCCGATTTGCGTAACTTGGCTGTTCAATTTCATAATGTTGGCTTCTGGACTATTTTATTGTGCCCCTTGATCTAGAGAGTTCTGGCAGAGCAAAACAATGTTGTTTTCTTTTGTCAGGTCAAATTTTGTCACATTGATCCAAAAACAAATATTTTCACCATTCCTTCATTTCAGATTCTCTGCAGCTGTCGTATTGTACCTCACAGTGACAGCATCGTGTTTGTCTTGTTTATCCTTTACCCCTCCATCCAGACAGATGTGTTGATCAATGAGTGGACTCCACTCATCCAGCATCACTGCCATTTCTGCTGCTCGGGCTTTTCATCCCATGTAATCAATTTGTTATTTCCCTCTCTTCTTTTTCTCAGCAAAGAGAATCAGGTTTATTTGATCATCTTTCTGAATCCCAGTGAAAGGTTATCGACCTGAAGGTTTTAACTCCGATTATTTTTCAAGTAGATAACCTGCTGAGTATTTCCAGCATTGAGCTTTTATTTTACTGCCTTGGTGTATTACTGAGTGCTTTGAATGGGAGAAGAAATGTGGTTTGTGTTAAGTAAAGATGTCTAGATTATGGGGTGGATTTAGAAAAATAGATGTAAAAGTGGAGGGTTCATGGAAATAGTTAATACATCTTTTCGATTTTTGGAGTCTCCTGCCGGAATGCGTGGGATAATCACGGGGCTTAATTCAAACCCGCTGGCAGCAAACTCTTAATGATGTCCCACCTTGTCCCGTGGAGCCCAGCACATATAACCAAATGACAGTTTACAGCACAGAAACAGGTCATATTGGCCTTTCAAGTCTGTGCCAGTTCACATGAACAACTCCACTAGTTTTCCCCTCCAACACTCTGGCCATATCCCTCCAACACCCTCATATCAATGTACACATCCAACCTTCTCTTAAATGACAGAAAGGACCCTGCCGCAATTATCTCTTCTGGAAGATCATTCCATTCTGCCACCACTCTCTCAGTGAAGAAGCATCCTCTAACATTCCTCCTGAAGTTTTGCACCCTTACCTTGAACTCATGCCCTCTTGTTCCAACCTCCCCTGCCCTCAGGGGAAAGAGTCTACTCACGTCCAGTCTATCTATTCCTTTCATAATTTGAATACCTCTATCATAACCCCCTTCATCCGTCTACGTTTGAATGAATAAAGTCGCTGTCTCCTTAATCTTTCTCTGTACTCTAGATGTTGTAAGACACGTAACATTTTTGTAAATTTTTTCTGCACCCTCTCCACGTTACCTATTTTATTCCTATATTTGGAGACCAGAACTGAAAACAATTCTCCAAACCTGGCCTCACCAATGCGTTAAACAGTTGCTGCATCTCTTCCAGCTATACTCTAGTCTATGATATGATTTCTGAATGCCAGCAGATCATATCTCAGGATAAGATATTGGACCAATGTTTCCTGCATCTTGGAAGAAACACCTTATTGACCAGAGACACAGCTTATCTCATCCATCCATCAGAACATCTGTCAAGCTCATGTCAAATAAATATGTATAGCATGGACTGAGAAAAGGTGTCGAGCAATGGGTTTGCATATGTACCTCCTGCCAGACTGCCAAGATTCAGTGCCACAATAAGGTACCTCTTCAATATTTCCCGACAGTATGCAGGCAGTTGGAACACGTGCATGTGGACCTGCTTGGACCATTGCCAGAATCTCAAAACATGAGATACATTCTAACAGTTGTAGAACATTTCACGTGCTGACCAGAGGCCGTCCCGTTGCCATCCAGTGACACTGAGACAAGGGCCAGAGCATTCATCGTCAACTGGATTTGGTTTTCCCACATTAATTCAGTCCGCAGAACACAATTCACCCTCATTCCCACTGGCAACTGAAGTCCACTTTTAAGGCCCGACTCACTGGTCCCAGTTAGGTTGATGAGTTGCCATGCATTCTTTTGGGAGTGCACACAGCTCCAAAGTAAGATATGTCTGCATTTTCCGCAGAGATGCTTTATGGTCTGGTCCTTACAGTTTCATGGGACATTGATTTCACAACCAATTCTGATCTGAACATCCTTCAGCAGCTTCGACATGGTATCACGATCAGCAAAGCTTTTCCTACCCACTGGCTTGGATCCCCTTAACAGAATGTGCCCCACCACTCCTGGACGCGGATTTTGTTTTTGTGCGCAGACAGGACCCAGGAATGCTGTTACAACGACCGTATGAGGACCTTTTCTGCGTGGTGAAGAAGGATGGGTTTGAGTATACTTTGGACATTGGGGGACATTCGCAGCTGTTTAGTTTGGACAGACACAAGCCTGCCCATGTGGATCCCGCTTCACCCATTCAGTGCCTCCAGCCCAGACGATTAGCGTGTCCACCTAAGGTGCATGCAGCTGGTGTTTTACTTTCTGGCGACGGTTCTGGGGGGTGTAGCAGCTGTGTAGCGGGCCGAGTGGGCAAGTTTCTTTGGCGGGCACATGAAATCGTAAGGCAGACAGCTGGGAACTCATCCATTTAATTGACCACATGCACGTGGTGCTGCGTGCCAAGGAACAGCACGTTGGTCTGTGATTTCTCCTGCCGGAAGGTGCGGGACGCTGACAGGGCCCGTGGATCTGCAGCAAACACATAATGATGTCCCACCTTGACCCATGGAGCACAGGACATGCTGTAAATAGAAGAAGCCTGTAAAGACTGAATAAAGCAGTCTTGTGTTGACTAACCTGGTATGTGTGTGTGTGTGTGTGTGTGTTGCTGTAATAGCTCTGTCGAAGTAGCCGCTACATATATAAATATTTGGAGGATTATTGCACTTAGAGGATACTTTTCATCCATCTCACAGCCTGTGGGAAGAAGCTATTCCCCAGCCTGTAAGTCCTGATTTTGATGATGGACGTGGTGAAAATGGTCTTTGTACTATTGCTTGAGCCTGATTTGAACAACACTCCCAGTAAATGTCATCTACAGAAAAAGGGAGATCCCAGTGATCCTCACTACTCTGCATCATTCCTGTCTAATGCTTTACAGCAACTAGACCATCCAATGGTGCAGCCAGACAGTAGACTCAACTGCGCTCCTGTAAAATCTCAGGATGAGAACCGTTGGCCTTGACCTCCTCAGCCTCCTTGGGAAATGTAGGCCCTTCCTGACCAATAAGGAGCTGTGATTGTTTTGTGTATTAATACGTGTGCTGTATGGATGGGAATTTTATGTGATTGTATTGTCTATTCTTGCTCTTCAACAATTTTTAGTGGATAGAAAAAGCGCAAATCTAAATAGGTCATATGCATTAAATGGTGGACTATTGAGATGTGCCTCAGTTTTCTTCTTCTTCAGGCTGACTTCCAGGCCAAACATTTTGGCAGTTTCCGCAAAGCAGGACGTCAAGCGCTGAAGAGCTGGCTCTGAATGGGCAACTAAAGCGGCATCATCTGCAAAGAGTAGTTCACGGACAAGTTTCTCTTGTGTCTTGGTGTGAGCTTGCAGGCGCCTCAGATTGAAGAGACTGCCATCCGTGCGGTACCGGATGTAAACAGCGTCTTCATTGTTGGGGTCTCCATCAGCCAGCTCCCCACCATGACTACCAGCCCCCCCACATCTCCATCGGGCACACAAAACTCAAAACGGTCAACCAGTTTACCTATCTCGGCTGCACCATTTCATCAGATGCAAGGATCGACGATGAGATAGACAACAGACTCGCCAAGGCAAATAGCGCCTTTGGAAGACTACACAAAAGAGTCTGGAAAAACAACCAACTGAAAAACCTCACAAAGATAAGCGTATACAGAGCTGTTGTCATACCCACACTCCTGTTCGGCTCCGAATCATGGGTCCTCTACCGGCATCACCTACGGCTCCTAGAACGCTTCCACCAGCGTTGTCTCCGCTCCATCCTCAACATCCATTGGAGCGCTTACACCCCTAACGTCGAAGTACTCGAGATGGCAGAGGTCGACAGCATTGAGTCCACGCTGCTGAAGATCCAGCTGCGCTGGATGGGTCACGTCTCCAGAATGGAGGACCATCGCCTTCCCAAGATCGTGTTATATGGCGAGCTCTCCACTGGCCACCGTGACAGAGGTGCACCAAAGAAAAGGTACAAGGACTGCCTAAAGAAATCTCTTGGTGCCTGCCACATTGACCACCGCCAGTGGGCTGATAACGCCTCAAACCGTGCATCTTGCCGCCTCACAGTTTGGCGGGCAGCAACCTCCTTTGAAGAAGACCGCAGAGCCCACCTCACTGACAAAAGGCAAAGGAGGAAAAACCCAACACCCAACCCCAACCAACCAATTTTCCCTTGCAACCGCTGCAATCGTGTCTGCCTGTCCCGCATCGGACTTGTCAGCCACAAACGAGCCTGCAGCTGACGTGGACTTTTTACCCCCTCCATAAATCTTCGTCCGCGAAGCCAAGCCAAAGAAAAGATTGAGATGTGCAGAACAACAAAGGGATGTAGGAGTGATGGTAAATAGTTCCCTCAAGGCTGATACTCAGGTAGATGGTGTGGTGTAAAAGGCATTTGGAATGTTGGCCTTCATAAATCGGAGTATTGAATTCAAGAGCAGGGAGGTTATGATGAAATTGTACAAGGCATTGGTGAGGCCAAATTTGGAGTTCTGTGTACAGTTTTGGTCACCAAATTATAGGAAAGATATAAACAAAATAGAGAGAGTGCAGAGAAGGTTCACAAGAATGTTGACAGGATTTCAAGGTTTGAGTTACAGGGAAAGGTTGTGCAGACTGGGGCTTTTTTCTCTGGAGCGTAGAAGATTGAGAGGGGACTTGATAGAGGTGTTTTAAGATTTTAAAAGGGACAGACAGAGTAGATGTGGATAGGCTTTTTCAATTAAGAGTGGGGGAGATTCAAACTGGAGGGCATGGTTTAAGATTGAAGGGGTAAAATTATAAAGGGAACATGAGGGGAAATTTCTTTACGCAAAGGGTGGTAGGGATGTGGAATGAGCTTCCGGCAGATGTAGTTGAGGCGGGATCATTGGTTACATTTAAGTATAGACTGGATAGTTACATGGAGAGGAGAGGACTGGAGGGGTATGGACTGGGTATTGGTCAGTGGGAGTAGGAGGGTGGGAATTTGTTATGGCACTAGTTGGGCCGAACTGGCCTGTTCTGTGCTCTAACTGGTTATATTGTACCTTAGGATGTACAATCATGTACAGATTGTCTTTAAATAGTCATTTGGCCCAGATGTCTTTTCAGTCCAAGAATACTTTCGGTTACAGGCTGATTTTGAACAATCACGCCATTGATTCTTAAACAAACATCGTTTTTAATTTTCTTTAAACAAAAAAAAAATCAGGATCAAACTTTAACTTATCACTATTAACAGTCTTCCATTACCACCATCTAATTTTAAATGCAGGTGTATTTAATGTGCATAAAGTTCTTTGACACAACTCCAAGTTCACCGGTGTCTATCAATTCTTATACTGTGCACAGAATTCAACATTTATGAATTTGCACCAAGCTCTGGTGCTTAAAAGTAAATGTGTACCCTCCAGTAAGGCTCTTATTGGTTTCAGAGGGGGATTGCTTGCTCATTGGACATACATAAACTGATTCCCTCTGATCAGCCACTTTGGTGTCTTGCCAAAGAAACTTGACCCATCAGGGTTTTCCAAATGATAACCTCTTCTGCAGGTCACCATAGAGTTCCTTTTGTTTCCCTTTTTTCAAGTGAAACATCATTTCTATCCAGCTATTTCTTCATATGGACAACAAAGTTTTTCAACATGCTGAACTGAGAACTAACACCCCGTCTTCAAAACAAGATGCCAGCTTGCCATCTCTCTCTCTCTCTCTCTCTCTCTCTCTCTCTCTCTCTCTCTCTCTCTCTCTCTCTCTCTCTTAGAAAAAGCCTATTTGGTCTCTCCTCTCTGCTTGCAAAACCACATGAACTTCTTAGAACAGCAAACTGGAACCAGCCAGATTACTGCACCAGACCCAAACTTCTGAGTCCATTCATCTGTTCCTTTAAAAGCAATAATCAATTTACACCTGCTTTTGAAATTCTTTAGTAAAACAGTCTCCTTGTTTTGTCTTTGAAAAGGCTCTTGGTGCCTGAATGACTCACTCTCAGCCAAGCTCTTGCATTTTAAATAAGAGCTGTATTGTGAAGTGTATGTGTTTGTTTGTGACCTAAACGACTCCTCCAATCCATCTCTTTCAAAAACATCTCTATATACAATATAAAATATATAATCTGTCACAGGACAGACGCAGCAGAGGAGTTGTGATAAAATCAACGGTGTCCTTGCAAAAATAAAAAGTGGGAAGAGGTATAATCTGGTGAGTAGAATTTGTAATAGTTTGAAACTTGAACCTCTCTCTCTATTTCAGGAGACAATTTACTGTCATGTAATTAAAAAGTGTCATATCACACAAAATTGCTTTTTTCCTGCTGTAAGACAAACAGATTCACCTCTGGCAGAAGTTGACTGAAATACCTCTTGCACCCACCATCCCCTGCCACCCTGAACCCTGGGACAAGTCACTGAGGGTCTGTGGATTCTCTTTCAATGCTCACAGACCATCCAAGTCATTGGCAATGTGAGCTCCAGTTTTGAACCTCTGACATAATTAGGAACCATTTAGCACTCACTCGTATCCCAGGACTGATACTTGACACCCTTTTAGCCAGTTTAGACCCAGTCTCTAGCATTCCACAGCCTGGTGTGAGTTCCTTGACTGCTATGTCCAGAAGCCCGCAGCCTGCGTGGGTTCCTCTCTTGAAGTCACCAACAGGAGACTTCTTAGTTACAAATTAACTAAGAGGAGAATCTCACATGTCTAGATGGATGGAAATGGCATTATTACAAATTGAAGCCTTATATTTGAATATTCAGGTGCCAAATTTGCAAATGCATAGAATATATATTTCTCAAGCTATTTGTAATCTTTTTCCAAAGGAATACAACCTTGAATATTTGCATGTCATCTTGGCATCCCTAAAAATATATGTATATCTTATTTCCAAGTAAGTGCAATACATGTCCTCATCACCGCTAACGTTAATTTAACAAATTTCAATTGATATATTAATAGATTTAATTTGGGCCTTGTTCCTTCAATATTTCCTAATAAAATTAAGGTCAGATTCTGCGGAAAAACATATCCTATAACTTGTTCCATTAATATTGTCATTCTCCTCAAAAAGATCTTGCATTAGGACAAAGATAAGTTGCAACATCTTCAACACACCTAAAACATTGATCTGATAATTCTGATTTTATTCTATTCAATTTCACTGGTGTAAGAAGTAACTGTAGAAGAAAAACTAGTTGTGAATTCCTTCCTCACTGCTGCAATGTGGAACTCTGGTCAATAGTTCCAGACTGCTGAGTTGAAGTGAATTAATACATCTCCCCTGGATCACATGATCTCTATTGCCAAATCATTTTCCTGTAGAGCTTTTCAAATCCAACAGCCTGAGTCACCTGACTCCAGGGGCAGCTTTCAGATAAAATCCTTTCTGACATCTGCTACATGACTGATGTCAAAACAATTATACTGAACTAATTTGTACATTACATTGAGATCCTTATATGGATCTGCCCATATTTGCCAATCAATTACAATATTCAGATCCATTTCCCACCTTTGTCTCAACTTATGAACTCCTCATTTTAAAGTTCCTACTTGTAATAAAGAGGACATCATCAAATAATTGTTTTTAACAATTCCTCTTATAAGGAATTTCTATTTCAGTACAACATAGTTGGTCCTAACTTATCCTTCAAATATGCTCTAAGTTGGAAATAGCAAAAAGATTGTGATGAGGTATACGATATTTATTTCTCAATTGCTCAAATGACATTAATTGACCCCTTTCATAACAATCTTCAACATTTATAATCCCCTTATGAAACCAGCTATCCAGAAATTGATGATCCTTTAAAAAAGATACGAGGATTTTGAATCAAAGCCATTCTGGGTGATGTACATCCACTTACACCAATTTCATCATTTATTTTATTCCATATATTAATCAAATGTTTCAACAATTGTGTATCTTTATCACCAACCATTAATTTTGATTCCCACTTGTACATAAATTATTTTGCTTTTCCCTCTCCTATTTTATTTGATTCTATTTTAACCCTTTCAAAAAAAGAAGCAAGAAATCTCATTTGAGCTGCTCCATAACAATTTTTAAAATGAGGAAGCTGCAGTCCTCTCAATACAGAATTTGCATTGGGTTACTTGTAACATGGGATTCAATCGGAAATGGGTTCACGTCACATAAAACCACGATGCAGCATGTTTTCTAAGAATGGGATGCAAGAGGAGGGTTGACTAGGTCTCCAGCAGGATATAGATCACAAGATATAGGAGCAGAAGTAGGCCCGTCGAGTCTGTTCCACCATTCTTCCACTCACCCCCACTCCTCAACTTTCTCCCAATAACCCTTGATTCCTTGTCAATCTCTGCCTTAAATACACCCAATGACGTCACGTGGGTTTCACGACCCACTGACACAATCAATTTGTTCCACATTTGTTTTAAATTGACACCCTTTTATCCTGAAATTATGCTCTCGTGTCCTAGAATCCCCTACCATCGGAAATAATCTTTGCCATATGTACTCTGCCCAGTCCATCTAGCATTTGAAATGCCTCTGAGGTCCCCCTTATCCTTCTGTACTCCAACTAGTACAGTCAAAGAGTCGACAATTGTTCCTCATACACTAACCCTTTCATTCCTGATATCATTCCAGTAAATGATCTCTGACCTTCTCCAACACCAGCACATCTTTTCTCAAATACAGCACACAAAACTCGAATTCTGATTGAATGGAAAGGCAATTCTCCAACGACACAAACACAACAGTTACATGATATTATGTCTTGTTGATATTTACCACTCGGGAAGGTTCTTGTTGGTTTTCAGATAGAGGTGTGTTGTTCAGGCAAGCATTAGTGTTTTTGTGACTCAACGTACCAGCATCTGAAGTCCGTTTTCTCTTCAGAAAAGCTTGATAGCTTAAGCATGGAGCAGAGCTGAGCCACGACTTTGCAGGTATTTAAGGGAGTGTGTGGGCAGGGTTTGTTCTGGACCAACAATCTCACCAAATGACTCTGCTTGAAATCAAGATTCAAACTATTTTGAGGAATACAACAGGAATTGTTCAACAAGAGCCTGGTGTTCCCTGAGGAGTTTTCTTTCAATAGTGGAAATTATTTTTTTTTAAAGCCCGTTAATCTTCCTGATACAGATCTTTCTATTTAACTTTCAGGTTGCTATCTGTTGTTAACTTGGAGGCCTTTAATGGGGTGACTGGGTGGAATCTTTGCTTTAACCAAGCAGTTCTCTTGCAATTTTCCAGCTGTAGGATGAGGTGCAGTTGCTTGCAAGTTTAGCAAGTGGGATGATGATGTGAAACTGCAAGTCACAGCGTCATTTTTGTTTTTGAAAATGCCAAGGTGAAAATTTTAACGTTAGTCTTCTTGGTTTGCTTAAGTTTACAGAGGAGATGTTGGGTCAAGCTGAGAAGACAGAGTTGGATGCCCATTTGGCGAATCGGCTGAGCAAAGCAGAAAGCACAAAACGAGGGGCTGAAAAATTAATGAAGCAAACTGAAGTGCCGTTGAACCCAAACCCAGGTAAAGAAATTAATTTGAGCAGCAATACTTAAGAGATCAAACGATTTGGGCTTTTAGTGGTGTCCTATTTAAATGAACAAAATCTGATTAGAATAGAAGTTTATCTAATGTTTGGAAGTTGCCACAAAAAATGGAGCATATATATAAGATGTTGTAATTAAGATAAATGAACAATACAATGAGCCTGGTGTCACAGTATCTGCTTCAGTCTACAGTACATCACCATTAAACCTGGTCCCCACTTTACTCCTGGTGTCAAATTATCTACCTCAACATACTGTAAATCACTGTTAAACTTTCTCCCCCTGTGAACCTGGTGTCACAGTATCTGACACAGTTCATAGTATATCACTGTTAAACCTCACAAATGTGAATCCTACTATAAAATAATGCACCCCTTCTAAGTCTCACAGTATTCTAATCCCCACCTATTTTAAAAATTCCAAAAAAAAGAGAAACATCAATCCCAAAACAAGTTACTCAAGAGTAGTAGCCCCCTAAAAATCTGGGTGTGGTAAAGTCCACAAGTGGCATGTGACTAAAGGACTCAGTGTCACCCACCCCCAGTCAGACTTTCACAAAGTACTGAAACAAAAACATTCAACCCAGTGATTCCAGTCCCACTGATTGTTCCGGATCTTCAATATCGAGAAGACTTTGTGTCAATTCAACTTTTTTCCCATTCTTTCCATATTTTCCAATCTTCCCATTTCCATTCCCATTGACCTTTCCCTTTGGTGACAATGGTGACGATCGCCCACTTCCTCATACATCTGGCAATGAATTAGCAAATATTAAAGCATCGTGGTCATTCTCAAAAAACTGAGATTGAAAATTCCCATAAAAATCTTTCAATACTGCCGCATAACGAAAAGCAAATTTATATCCCTTTCGCCACAATACTTCTTAGGCTGAATTAAATTCTCGGTCTCTTCTGATAATTTCTTGACTCAGATCTGCATTAAAAAAAACCCTATTATTTTGAACCATCAGTGGATCCTGATTTTGCCGTGTTTTCTGCACCACCAATCGGAGGATCATCTCTCTGTCTTGATATTTAAAAGAGTGAATCATAACTGCTCGTGGTAATTCGCCTGGAAATGGTTTCTTCCTTAACGCTCTGTTTGCTCGATCTAATTCCAGTCCATCTGGAATAAATTACCTGCCCTACACTTCTGGGATCCATTTCTTCAAAACCTACATCGGATCCGAACCTTGCATATCTTCCGGAAGACCTACTATCTTAACATTATTTCTACGACATTGGTTTTCTAATGAGCCAAACTTCTTCAATAATTCCTTCTTCTGAATCCCCCAATCTACAAAAGGATCTTCCACTATTTCCATTTTTTCTCTATTATGCTCCATTTGACTCTTGCATTCAAGAAAGCCTCCTCAATCTTTTTAAAATGATCTTGCACAGTATCCACTGATCGTGTCCATCTCGTAACATCACTCTTAACTACATTAATATCTTGCTTCATAAAAGTTATTTCTTCACACACAGTGTTCATTTTAGTTTTCATTTCTGAAAATCCTTGAGTCATCTGATGAGTCATCTGCATTGATATATTTGCCATATCTTCCATGAGCTGAGCAATCCCTTCCCGAATTGGAAACACAGAATCCAGTCCAGGATCCATCACCTCCATTTGAGGCTGACCTTCTTTTGCCGCAGTCCCCAGTTGTTGAAATTCTAATGAAATTGAGCATCTTCTTCCTCCATAGCAATAGGTCCTCTTCCGGTGCTGCTGTGGGTCTGGACACCCGACAACAGTGTGCCGACCTCGTCAGTTCACCTTCGATCAGGCTCCCCCACAGCCCACACCTTCTCCAAAGGTTTGTGGACCCTCAACACACTGTGCATGCCCAGTAGGGCCACTGACTACGCAGTGCGTCTTCTGATGCTACACTGTACCTCTCCTGACCACCAGGCAATGCTGCACGCTTATGTGCCTGTCCTCGCTCAGCTGGCCCGCCCTCACGCCTGTGTTCATGAGTGCACGAGTCAAAACCGCTGAACTCATCGCTGAGCTGGTGCCATCTTGCGATAGCGCAAGTGGTGCCGACGAAATACTTCGCCGGGCAGGAATCCTCTGAGGCTTGGAGACGCCAGTCAACGACTCCGTTGCTTCAAGTTGAACTCGGCCATAATTCTTCAACACTTTTGTAAGGTAATTTCTTCTGGAACTGAGTTTTCGATTTTTTCACATTTGTAGCTATTTTGATCCTCCACAATTCCAAAGTCTATAAACAGTATTTTTAATCACTTTTACAACTTTTAAAATCAAGCATTTAATAGTCTAACTGGGGAAGGGTGGAACCACACGTCTACCCTCTGCACCATCTTGTCACAGTATCTGACAAGGTTTATAGTAAATCACTGTTAAACCTTCACATTACTGTGAATGCTGTCTCTCAGTTTCTGCCTCAATCTACCGTTCATCAACATTAAACCTTCTCCCCCTGTTAACTTCGTGTTAAAGTATCAGCCTAAGTTTACCACACATCATCATTAAACCTTCTCCCCATTGGGAGACCGGTTTTACTGTATCTGCCACAGTTTATCGTACATCACTATTATACCTTCTCACTACTGTGAACTCGGTGTTACAGAGCCTGCCACTCTACCGCACATCACCAGTAAACCTTCTCCTCAATGTGAGCCTGGTGGTACTGTATCTGCCACAGTTTAGTGTACATCATCATTAAAAATTCTCCCCAATATGAAGCTGGTGTCACTTTATTTGCCAAAGGTTATCGTACAACTCTGTTCAACATTTTCCCCACTATGAACCCGGTGTCACAGTAACTGCCTCAGTTTCCCATACAACACCAATAAAGCTTTTTTTCCCCACTCTGAGCCCAGTATCAATGTATCTACGTAGTCTCCTGTACATCACCATTAACCTCCACCCACAGTGAACCAGATTTCACAGTATCTGCCTCAGTTTATTATACATCATTTTAAAACCTTCTTACTACTGTAAACCTGGAGTCACAGATTCTGCTTTATTCTACCATACTTCTCTGTTAAACCTTCTCAGTACTGTGAACACAGTGTCTCAGTATCTGCCAAGGTCGTCGATTGTACATCTCCGTTATATATTCTCCCAACTGTGAACCTGGGGTCATAGTGTCTGATACAATTTATCGTACATTACTGTTAAACCCACCAGATAAGCTCCAGATAACGAAAGAGGAGTTCTCGCATCTGCAGGAACTGGGGATCATTCGTCGCTCTGACAGCCCTGGGGCTCACCGCTCCACCTGGTCCCAAAAGCCTCCGATGGCTGGCACCCCTGCGGAGATTATCAACGGCTTAATGATATGACAGTATCTGACCGTTACCCCATCCCTCACATTCAGGACTTTATGGCCAATCTGCATGATATGAGAGTATTCTCCAAGGTCAATCTGGTGTGCGTGTATCATCAAATCCCATTGCACCCCGAGGACATCCCCAAAACGGCCATCATCACACCCTTCGGTTTGTTCGAATTTTTATGCATGCCTTTCAGGCTCAAGAACACCGCCCAGACATAATGCACCTCATGGATACGGTGCGCAGGGATTTGAATTTTGTGTTCATTTATCTGGATGACATTCTTGTCGCCAGCAGAGACTGGGCACAACACAAGTCTCACCTGCACACCCTCTTCTCCCGACTGGCTGAATTCAGCCTAATGATCAGCCCGGCCAAATACCAGTTTTGTGCAGAAGAAAATTTGGATGGGATGAAACTAATCCAGAATCCATTGCACAAGATTGGAAAAATTAGATTGAGCGTCTTCAAATACTTGGAAATTTTGAAGTCAACAGACTTTGGAGTGGCCACATTTGCTCAGTTACACCATTTTTCTGATGTAAGTGAAGGTGGTTTTGATCCTGTCAGTTACTGAGTCCTGTGAAATAACCAAGTGTGAGTAGATGGTGGATTTGTAATGGGAAAAGACAGAGTGGCTCCATTAAAGTCAGTCACCAGACCTTGAATGGAATTGACTGCTGCTATTATGGCGAGCAAAATGGACGCTATGTTAAGAAGACAATTACAGATGGAGTTAGCAGATCCTGTGTTTTGGACTGATAGAACATCAGTGCTTAAATATATTAATAATGAAATCATGAGGTTTCATCTCTTTGTGACTAACAGAGAGAATGAAAACCTGGACAACAACAAATGGCAGATTTACCACAGGACAGAGTTTCACCTGAAGAATTCCCATTTACATCTGTGGAAGTTGATTATTTTGGTCCTTTGCAAGTAAAGTGAGGACGAAGTGTTGAAACACGATATGGAGTTATTTTCACTTGTTTGACTATGAGAGCAATTCATATTGAAGTAGCGTCATTGCTTGATACAGACTCTTTTATTAATGTTCTTTGGCGTTTTATTCCTAGACGTGGTCAAGTCAAAAAATGATGTTCTAATAATGGATCTAACTTTACAGGAGCTCAACTAGAATTATGAAAAGTTATTCAAAATTGGAATCAACATCAAATTCATGATGCATTACTTCAGAAAGTAGTTAATTGGATATTTAATCCACCCATAGTTATGGGTGTGGTACGGGTAAGGGTTAGTTGGTTGTGGAGAACGTTTACAAAGGTCTGTACTGGGCAGTACTGGGCAGCAATGCTTAATGTTGTAATGGATGCGGAAGCTCTGGGAAGGGGTAAGGGAGGGACTGGCCAGGAAGTCTGCAGATGCTGGGGCCGAGGGCAATGCACAAACATGCTGGGGAAACTCATGGATAGTTTTGTGAGGAGCAGGTCCTGCATCACGAGTCAAATTGAGTATTTCGAGGAGGTGTCAAAGGAAATAGATGAAGGTCAAGGTCTGTATGTGCTGCACGTGGATTTTAGTAAGGTGCTTGACAAGGTCGTCACGGTAGCCTCATTCAGAACGTCGGGAGGCATGGGATCCATGGAGCCTTGGCTGTGTGGATTCAGAATTGGCTTGTCTGCAGTAAACAGAGGGTAGTAGTAGATGGAACAATGACTAGGGGCTCTCCAAAGGGATCTGCTCTGGGACCCCTGCTCTTTGTGATTTTTATGAATGATGATGGGAGTGGAAGGGTGGGTACATCAGGGGATGACACAGAGGTAGAGATGTTGTAGACAGTGTAGAAGGTTGTCAGAGGTCATCCAGTTTGCAGAGAAGTGACAGATGGAGTTCAATCCTGTAAATACAGATGTACTTAACCAAGCAACTGGTACAGGTTTATTTCCAGAGTCATTTTCAAGGGCATGAATAACAGTTTTTCCAAAGAAGGTTGGAGACCCATTAAAAGTAGCTTCATATAGACCAATATCTTTATTGAATGCGGATTACAAGATCATGAGCGCAGAGCACTTGGTTAATGGCAGGATTAAGAACAGTGTGCAGGACAGAGAAATATTTAGATCCTGCTCCATAAATCGCTCAAGGTTGCTGTGCAAATTGAGAGGGAGTTTAAGATGCTGTATTGTGTGCTAGCCTTCAGGAGTCAGGGATTGAGTTCAAGAACTGAGAGGTAACGTTGCAGATGTATAAAATTCTAGTCAAACCACACTTGGAATATTGTGTGCATTCCTGGGGCGAGAATACCAGTGGACGTCTAAATAAGGTGAGATGAGGGAACTTTAGACAAGATGTGAGGGGGATATTTTGTTGACACAGAATGTAGTGGGTGGCTGGAATGCATTGCCAGGGGTAGTAGTGGAGGCTGGTCCAAAAAAGTCATGAAAAAGATTTTAATTTCGGGACAGGAATAAAAGAAAAACAGAAGGTACTGGTGGAGGGAGGGAAGAGTAATATTGTTATGGGGTAGGTTCAGATGGGTCAGCTGAAGGGACTCGACTGATCCATCCATGATTTGTCCAGCATCTTGCTGCCATGTCGTGGTGAACCAGGGTGTTGCCTGATGGAGACACGGTACTCTGAGATCTGCAGATATAGATTGTGGTTTTCTCCATAACACACTTCCTCAGGTAAAGCAGAGGAAGGGAAAGGCCCTAGTGTGCAGAGGTAGGGAGGGGGTTGATGGGGGAAGAGTTGGGGCCCTCCAAAGTCATCGTGATCAGGCCTCGGAGACGGCATCTCTATCACTCGTATTTCTCTTCCCAGGAGAAGGAGCGATCTCAGAGACAAGACACGAGTCCAGAAGAACATTGCATCCCAGCTGAACTGAGGACGGACAACATCATGATGGCCTGAACCCCTCCCCTTCTCCCTCTGGCCCTGCCAACTCCATTCCCCACTTTTTCCATATACCTTCACCCATTTCCCCCACCCATTTCTCCCCTACCTCTCCTCCATTCCAACCCCCTCCCACTCACCTTCCCTTTCACCTACCCTCACACCTATGCCCTAAACTCAGCCCTCCTCCCTTCACCTCCCCTTTCCCTCTCCTTTGCCCCTCCCCTTCACCTCCTACCCTTCCCCTCCTCCCCTTCCCCTCCCCTTCCTACCCCTAACTTAGGGGAAGGAGGGATAGGGGAAGGGGGTAGGAGAAAGGAGGTAGTGAGAGGGTAGGGGTAGGTAATGGGGTAGTGGAAGGGGTTGCAGGTATGGGGTAGGATTAGGGGAAGGGGGTAGGTGTAGAGGATAGGGGTAGGGTTTAGGTTATGGTTGGGGAAGGTGGGTAGAATTAAGATATGGGTCATGGACGGGTAGAGGTACAGTTAGGTTTGGGGTTAGGAGATGTGGGCTCGGGTTAGGTCGAGGTTTAGGGTTAGGTTTAGAGTTTGGGGAAGTGGGCTTGTTTTAGGTTTAGGGGAAGGGGGTAGGAGTAGGAGGTAGAGGTGGGGTGTGAGTTGGGGTTTGGGGAAGGTGGGTAGGATTAGGGTTGGGTTCAGGGGACAGCGTAGGGATAGGGTTAGGGGACAGAGTGGAAATAAGAGTTAGGGTTGGGGACGTGGTGTAGTGTTTAAAGGTATCGGTAGTGTTAACGTTAAGGATAGAGTTTGTTAGGGGTTAGGGTTAGGTTGGGGAGGGGAGCGGGGGAGGCGAGCAGGGCACGGGAAATGGGGAAGTGATGGGGGAGGGGAATGGGCATGGGAATGAGGAGGGGTACGGTGTAGAGGAAATGGGAGGTGAATGGAGGAAGGCATCGCTACCCCCTCCCCTCCCCACGCCTACCCCCACATTATCCCTGCCTCCTCTCCTCCTTCCAGAGGAAGCCGGGCCTCATACCAGCCAGAACCTCCCTGTAATTTCAGAGCCTCCGTTTCAGGAAGTGCCTTCGACACTTGCCGTTGGACAGACATCTTGTATCTTGATTCATTCTATACCGTTGATATTAAATTTAAAAATGGTTTGGTCTTTTAAAGCTTGAACTCAAAAGGCTCGTCCAGATAGACAACACAGAAACAGGCCCTTCGGCCCCACTCTCCTGCTGGCTGTGCTGTTGTAATCAGTCCATATTCCTCTCCACCTTTTCATTCTTAGCTCCCATCCAGCTCATGTTGCCTTGTCAATCTCACGGTCTGTGGGAAGAAGCTATTTCCCTCCCTGGCTTCTCTGCTTTTATTCCTCCATATCGCCTTCCTGATGGCAGGGGGACAAAGATGCTCTTTGCTGGATATCTGGGAGTCTATTTACAGAGCTCATCCCTGCAAAAAATTCAGGGGTCCCTTGCCTTGAGGTTCCACCCATGTTGCCTCTCCCTCAGCACTCTCTCGTCAGAACACAACTGCACCTTCCTTCCCCTCCTCTCCCAGGTCTCAGTATCCCCCTGACAATTCCAGTCAGCTGCCGTGTCTGCACCCTGCCCCATCTGCTATCGAATGCCCTGCATCCTCCTTCCCCGTTGGTTTCCTCCTGTTATCAGGCATCAGAATGGACCCCACCCTGTTGAAACTACCCATATTCTCACTGATCTCTCTGCACCACTGCCCTCCATCCAGGGGTCTTGGTTGTCTTGTGGTGATGGTGGAGAACAAAGTACCAACTCAAGGAGATGGGGAGCAGTAAGGAGACCCCCAGTTCCAGGAGACATGGAGAACCACAGAGATGCCCAACTCTATCAATCCGGTAGAACCTGGTCATCAGGTGCAAGGAGCTCTCGGGTACTGCTGCACGTGAGGCAGGTGTGGCCCATCCCCACACCTCCACCCTGTCAATTCCCAAAACACATTTCCTATTCATGTGGGGGTCCAAAATGTATAGAGTCTGGAGGACCATGTACGTCGTCAATCAATGGGGGCATAACCCTAACCAGCATGGCTATTGTGTTTGGCTCTGCTTGGAAACAAAGTGCAAGGGCACCAAAAGCCGCTATGTGCTGAAGTTCTACCTGGATCAGGTGTTGCGAAAGATTGGTCTGGCCCTGATGCCACACAATGTCCTAGTCAGCAGGACTTTGCCCCATCACCTTCATGGGAATGGTTGCATAGACAAACACTGTTGACCACAGGGCCATCAGGCAGTGGTCAGCATGGAATTCCTGCTGACACAGAGACTAGGACTTGATGAGATACTGCGGGGTGGTACCCTGAGCAGAGCATCGAGAGACAGACATCCAGAACTGCTGGAAGACCAGAAACTCAGTGAAAGATGCCCTTTGGTCTGCCTGAAACCCAGA